>NC_047660.1:97486720-97696720 GCF_011762505.2 Arvicanthis niloticus | reverse complement strand
CCAGTTCATGTTCACTAATGCACAAAGTCTTGGATGGTTTCCTTCAGAAAGTAGAGAATCTAAAGAGCAAGTGATTCATTTTGGGGACAGACCCAGTGATGACAAGATCTATTCTTAACAATTTAGAAACCTAGTGTATATTGCTGTGATTTAGTCAGTGCTACCAACGTAATATGTTCTACCATACCATAAGGACAGTTACTCAACTATATTCATTTCACCTTTCTTTGTAGTAGCTAGAAACTGGAAACAACCCAGACTTCCCTCAACCAAAGAATGGATTCACAAAATGTGGTTTATTTACACAATGTAGTACTTACTACTCAGCCAATAAAAACAAAGACATGAAATTTGCACTAAAATGGATAGAACTAGAAAATATCATCCTAAGTGAGGGGCTGGAGAGATGGCTCAGGGATTAAGAGTATTGGCTGCTCTTCCAGAGGTCATGAGTTCAATTCCCAGCAACCACATGGTGGCTCACAACCATCTGTAACTGGATTCAATGCCTTCTTCACATAAAATAAATAAATAAATAAATCATCCTAAGTGAGGTAACCCAGAGGTAACCCAGACCCAGAAAGACTCACGTGTATATTCACTTATAAGTGGATATTAGTCATAAAGCACAGGAAAACCATGTTACATTCTACAAACTCAAAGAAGCTAAGTAACAAGAAGGGTCTAAGGGAGGATCTTTGAATTTCACTCAGAAGGAAAATAAAATAAACATCTGAAGAACTGATTAGGAGAGGGGGTGGGGAGGGGAACTGGGTTGGGGATCAGGTGTGGACAGAGTGGAGGTGGGGATGTGAGGGCTGGGACATAGAAGGAAAATTGGTAGGAGGGGGACATCTCTGGAACAAGAAGAAGAGCTGGGATTGGAGAGGCCCCTGGAAGAATATGGGGGCGACCCTAGCTGAGACTCCTAGCATCTGAGGATATGAAGACTAAAATGGCCACCTCTTGTAGCAAGGCAGGACTTCTAGTGAAGGGAGGGGGAGACCAACCCACCCACAAAACCTTGCAGACAAAATTTTCCCTGCCTACAAGATGTGCAGGGATAAAGATGGCGCGGAGATTGAGGGAGTAGCCAAAAAACAACGGACTCAACTTAGGACCCACTGCACATGAGAGAACCAATCCCTGACACTATTAGTTAAACTTTGATATGCTTGCAGACAAATAACCTAGCATAACTGACATTTGAGAGCCTTCATTCAACAGCTGATGGAAACAGATACGGAGATTCACAGCCAAACATTAAGTGGAGCTCTGGGAGTCTTGTGAAAGACTGAGAGAGTCAAAGGGGTCAAGGACACTACAAGAAGACCTGTCTCTGACTTGGACACTCTTGCCTGCTTTGGATCTCTTTTCTCTAACTGGATGAGCTGCCTTGTCTGGCCTTAGTGGAAGAAGATGAGCATAGTCCTGCTGGGACTAGCTGTACCAGGATGGGTTGGTACCCAGAGGGATGGGGAAGGGGATGGGGAGGGGATGGGGAAGGGTGGTGGGAGGATGGTACTAGGAGAAGAGGAGGAAGGGGTTACCATGAGAATGAAATATCATCAGAATGAATAAATAAAGTAACTGACGAAAAAACAAAAACCGAGGGAGACACAGAAGTGTTTCAAGCTGAACACAAGAGCTCCCACCCACAAGTATATAGTCTAAAGTGGGAATGAGAGTGTGTGGGGCAACAGGAGAGTAGAGAATGGAAGTGAAATGTCAAAATTAACATACAAAAAGAAACCAGTTGGCTGGACAAGACCAGAACCCTTCCTTCAAACTGTACATTCAGGTCAGTTTGCAAAGGAAGGTTGCAAATCTTTTCTCACCTAGGTAGTTTTCTACTAAAGGGAGAAAAGGGGAAATATACACACTTAAGAGAGGTAGGTACTATATATGTCCCATTAATGGTCAGTTCTGCAAGACCAGTGATTTGAGGACTCTTCCCCAGCTCATGAGCTGCTCCACTCTCGTGTGAGTGCTTTCTATTTCTTAGTAAACAGTGTCTATTTCTAATTCTAACCAACTGTCCCCAGGGTAATCCTTTGCCCAAGGATAGAAGAGCATGGAGTCAGTGTCTTCTGACTCAGATCTGTGGTTCTTCTTTCTGACTCTTCATAGTCTCTTCCTCTCCTGTTGTGTGGCCATTGGCTACCTCCAAATACTGTAGGCATTTCTCTCTCTCTTCTCTGTCTCTCCCTTCTTTTAAGACTTACAGCTTGTCTGCCTTCCCACCACACCACCCCCTCAAACCCTAACAAATTTGTCCTTGAGCTTTCTTCTGAGTTTGTTTTCAGATTTTTGCAACTCGATGTTGAGAAGGGCTATGCTTTATTCTGACCTATTCAATATTGTATGACGCAGTGGTTTTTCTGACTGTTCTTTGCCCTAGGAGACGCCATTGACTCCCTTTGACAGAGAAAGCTGACTACAGGCCCCAGGTGGATACACACACTGTTTCATCTGTCATGTATCTCCTACTCAGTATAGATAGAAAAATGATGCATTCCTCAGAGAAAGTGAGCCACGTGATAAATGTATTATGGTGAACTGAGCCTGTACAGGTACAGGACTGTATTAAAATCATTCCATGAAGCAAGCTCAAGAACTCATTAGACACACAAGCCTGAGGAGTGGGTGTAATTCCCTCCCTGGACTTCATGAAGTGGTGGACATCTAATACTGTGATGGCAATGCCTAACACCAATGATCCGATGCACAGTGATAATCTGATACCTGTCGTGGGCATCAAGGACCAACCATCTTCCTAACCATCCTTAAAACATCTGCTTGTCTTAGTTACTTACTGTTAATATGGCCTGCTCAATTGCCTGCAGATCTACCTGTTTGTCCATCTGGACATGATCCTCCATTTCCTGCTCCAGATCCAGTTTGACCTTTTACCTCAAAGCTGGACTTAGCACCTTCACTCCCAAACCTCCATCTAACAGCACCCTCCAAAACACAGCCTCCTTTGTTATCTCAGCAACACAGACTCAGCCCAGGCCTGAAATGGTTTAAACTTTGCTACAGCCTGTTTTACTTGTATTTATTATGTAACACACATGTACATTTGATGTGTGCTGGGTAGTATGAGAACCAGAATTAATAATTAAGGTTGAAATAAATGAATCTATACTCACCTTGGCTAAGCTATCAAGGTAGGTGGGGTTTTATGACAAATTACTGTCATTGAAACCAATAAACATTGAGAATTTATTGTTATTAAATAAAATCTGACCTGTTAAGACATGAATATGTTTGTCTATGTTCCTGGTATAGCATACTCACGAATGAAACTAGGAAACCAAAGAAAACTTCAGTTTCCCTAGTAACAATTGGGACCCTTAGGTCATAAAGAAAAAAAAAGTTCTTTTAAAAATTAAATTAAAATTGTAATTAAATTAAAAATTAAATTAAAAATGTGCAAATTTTTTTAAAGAGGGGCTCAGCAGTTAAGAGCACTGACTGCTCTTCCAGAGGTTCTGAGTTCAATTCCCAGCAACCACATGGTGCTTAACAACATCTGTAATGGGATTCTATGACCTCTTCTAGTGCTGTCTGAGGACAGCTACAGTGTCTTCACTATACATAAAATAAATAAACACATATGCATAAAATTTAAATACATAAATATTTAAAAATTATAAGTGTATATGAACATGCATATACGTATGTATACACACATATATGAATACACAAACGCATACACACACATACAGACACACACACAGAAATTAAACCCTTTAAAAGTAGTACCTCTTGCACTGACTATATCGTCTACCTCCACCTCTCTTCCCCAGGGACCCACTAAGCCTCTAAGGCTAATGGATGGGTTCAGAGTTTACCTAGCATTTCTCTGGAAGGCTCTGCAAACATTTCCAGCTCTAGTGGTGATGACATCCCTGAAAAAATAAGCCAAGGCCCCCTCTTAAATTCTGCTAAGTGCTCGTCATTTTTATTAAGAGAGACATGGTTCAGCTCTAAGAGTCCTACACAAAGTAGCCTAAGCACAGTGGCCAGTGTCTCTGAAGCCTTTAGCCTGATTAGGCTGATTCTCAAGGGAACTCTAAAGAGGGAACTGAAATTATCTTTTTTTTTTTCTTTCTGAAGTACTCTGTAGATTCAAGCTCTAGATTGCTTTATTCTGTCCACAATATGCTTTTCTGCTGATATTATGAACATGAGTGTGATACGTTCACTAGAGCTACGATAAAGTCCTAACCAGCTAAATCAAAAGTAGAGGTTGTCTCTGTCTCATGCATCCTGCAATTGCCTGCAGCTCGTTAGCTAGTACTGGGTTCCTTCTCGCTCTGTATGTCTGCTGTTCGTAAGGATCTTACCCTTTCTGCACTCGGCTTCTGTGTTCTGCATTCCTTCTGTCTCCTCCTTCCTGTTTCTTGTTTATTTGTTTGGCAGGGAAACAGTTCTTTGCTTTCCACAGAAGAAAAATTACCAGGGGTCTAACAAGAGTGTGTATATCATCTGCTTGCACAAAATACTAAGTACACTGAGTCACCACTTCTTTGAACCATCGTAACTATTTTTACTCATATAATTCAACTATTGAATGACATCATAAATTCTCAGCCCTTGTATTGGCATCTGTTAGGTATTATACCATCTTCTCTGTGAAACTTCAAGTACCTATTATGTTTCTACGTACTAAATGTAGGATGTTAGTGAAGCTTTTCTCACCAAGTGGAGTTTAAATGTCATAAGCATGACCTTTGTCTCCAAATGTCAAAAAAACCTCTAGTCTTCCCCTCCTGGAGGAATCTTCTTTTTTATAGCATGCTGTGTTTGGTTGTGGATTGGTCCCCAAGGCTTCATGTAGTAGAATCTTGTTCCTCATTGTTGCGCTATTACAAGATCATACAACCTAGCCTGGCCTGTAATCCTAGCTAATAGAAAGCTCAAATAGGAAAATAGTAAGTTTGAGACCAGCCAAGTTTTTGAGATAACCTTACCTCGCTTTGAATGAAGATATGTCCCTGCATTTTCCATTATTAATTCTGTGCCAGTACAGAGCTAACTGCTGGCAGGATTTTAGTATTGTCATTTCTGATCCATCACCAGTTTTCTATATGTAAATGATTGTACTTCCTCACCCGCCCAAGAGATGGTTCTCTGAGAATATCATATTAAAAATCTATCTGTCCCGGAGGTCAAGCAGCCCTCAAAGCCTAAAGGCAATCCTAAGAGATGAATCAGGCCTTGTCTTGCTGCTGATTGGTTCAGACTGGAATGTGGCTTTTTGTATAATAAACAGCTGACAGCTGGAACTGAGCCAGGAAGTAGAGGGGTGGGGCTTCCAGACGCCAGAGGTGCAGCAAAGAGATACAGTAGACTCTAAGAGTCTCAGAAGGAGGCAGAGAGGAGATGAATAGAGCTGGGAGAAGGCAGTGAGAATCACATGAATAGTCTGGGTGGCTGATAAGTCAGGATACATTTAGATAGCTAACTAAGAGACTGCCCCCAGCAAATAGCTTTAAACTATATTGATGCCTCTGTCTTAATCATCAAGCAAGATCTGTGAAAGCCCCTCAATACTGAACAGTAAAGAGTTAGTGTGTTTAAGCCAGTATTGGTGGTGGGAAGAGACAGATGGATCTTGGGGCTCACTAACCAGCCAGCCTACCACAAATAGCTAACCCCAAGGCAGAAAGAGACCCACTCTCAAAACAAACAAAACAAACAAAAACAAAACAGTGCAAAACAATGGAAGAGTGTAGCCAATATGTCTGCTTTCCCATTTATCCAGTCAAGGACCCAGACCTTGGGATGGTGTCACTCACCACTCCTCAAGTCTTTCTGGAAACACAGTAGTGGAAACAACTGGAAATGTGTTTTCTTGATATTTCTAACATAAACCAAGTTGATAAAGTTGTCTTCACACCCACGTGATTCTGTCATCTTCAACACCCTGCGATCGATACTGCTACATAACAGGTGATATTTTTGGGTAAAGCTCTTTCCTTTCAAATAATTTGCATTTTCAAATTGAATTTCAGCAGGTTGAGATTTTGCCCATGGGTATCTTTTCCATTGTCCCAACACCGAACATGAGATTTCTCTTAGCAGTGCCAGTTTCTTTAACAATCACAGCGCTATGCTGTTGGTGCCCTCTTTATCCAGAACTTCAAGCTTGCTCACACTCCTTTCCCTACCAAACTGCACAGTGTTTGTATCTTTCTCACATCTCAGACCTGAATAAGGGCAATGAGCAGTAACCATGCCTGAATTTGGCACTGTCTTGAAATTTACTCTACTTTTTAACTTGGCATCATTCAATGTCTAAGGGAATAAGCAGAATGAAGCCATAATCTGTGCATCAAAATAACATGAATGGGCTCCAGTTCAGTTCCAGATACCATCTTGTTCTCCTGTGAAGCTGCTTGACACATGCCTCTCCTCACATTTATCTTGGCATTTTAAGTTCTAGTTATAGTGTCTTAAAAAATCCCTAGCCCACAGATCCAAACTCTTCTACATTCTTCCTTCAAACCATTCTAAAGGCCTTTGTGCCACATGGCCTGGTTAACTCATCAGTACCAATTTTCTATATTAGTTACTTTTTTCACTGTGATGATAGAAGACATTACCAAAGCAATTTAGAGGAGGAAGACTTTTCTTTTACTTACAGATTGAGGGTAGAGTCAGTCACTCATGACAAAGAAGTCATAGCTATAAGAACATAAGTCAGAATAACTAGTCACATTTAAGAAAACTACAGGAGTCATTATAACTTTCTTTTTTGATTCTCTGTTTCACAAGATCTAAAAACTTGAGGCAAAGCAGCTTGTTCCATCAGGGGTATAGGTAAGCAATGGTGTGTTGGGAACATATGTCCAATATGGCTTTCCAGTCACCATTGTCAGGGCACCCAGCAAGCTCATAGGTCAGCATCATTTTTTGTCCTGGCATCAGCATGTCTCACCCATCACTCTGGCAGCCACCATGCTCCTTCAGCATCCTGCAGAAAAACCACAAACATGTCCTCTTCCTCATATTTAATACCTGATCAGGATCATGCCTTATGTCAGTAAGTGGATCCTTCTCTTTCACCTATGCATAAGTATGCCTAGTTGTAGAGTGCCATAGATACTCAGCAGAAAGTTCCTTGGCATCCCAATTTTTTAAAAAAATAAATAAATAAAAAGAACATGATTTAAATAAATTTGTGGTGTACAAAGATATACCACCCCCTTTTTATTTTATGAAAATATTGTTTTAAAGCTCCATGGGCCTCTTCTAGAGTCCCTTGTCCTTGACAATTATAAGGAATCCCAGTAATATGGGTAATATTACATTGCTGCCAAAATGTCTCAAATGTTCAACAGCGATAGCCAGTTTCATTATCTGTTTTTTTCTTTTTTGGTTTGTTTTTTTTTTTTCTTATTTGTTTTGTTTATTATTGGATACTTTATCTACATTTCAGATGTTATCCCCTTTCCCCATTCCCACTCCCAGAAACCCCTTATTCCCATCCTCCCCCCTTCTATTTCTATGAGGGTGTGCCCACTCCCACCTCCCTGCCCTTGAATTCCCCCTCACTGGGGCATCCAGACTTTAAGGGATCAAGGCCCTCCTCTCTCACTGATGCCTGACAAGGCCATCCTTCACTATATATACAGCTGGAGACATGGGTCCCTCCATGTTGGCAGACAAAGTACACGGCTTGAACCTAAAAATGGAACCCCAGACAGAGTTGTTAAATTAACAGGATGGTAAGGCAAGGTTGGGTAAGATTCTGCACAGAGCCTTAGCAAACTAAGACAGAGTGAATTGCTTTTGATAATGTGTATTCCATGATGGATAAGGAAGGTATCTTGTCAGAATGACTTAAGACAGGCTCAGTCTTGTTTATAAAATTAAAAAAGGAGAAGAAGATGAGAGCTTTGGGGGCTGCTTAGCAAGAATGTGACATTGGCCAAGGACAAGGAAGTGGGCTTCAGGCAAGAATCTGACATTAGACTAGAACAAAGAAGTGATTTCAGACTGGAATCTAAATATTTAGATTCCATTAGGCTAGAACAAGAAAGTAGGCTTCAGACATGAAAATGACTTTGGGCTAGGACAGGGAAGTTGGCTCAGATATTTTGGTCATCCTGATAAGCCCTTAGAAACAGTGATCATGGGAGTGTTCACGGAATTTTGTTTATTGCCTTGCTTGTTCTTTGACTATTTGTGTTTATTGTCTTGCTTGTTCCTTGACTATTTGCATCTATTGTATTGCTAGATCCTCAAACTAGAACTTACCTTAATACTTGCATATAATTAAAATGGTATAAAAGCAAAAAGGAGGAGGGGGGATGGGATGGGGGATTCTAGGGAGGGGAAATGGGGAAAGTGATGGCATCTGAAATGTAAATAAATAAAATATCCAATAAAAGAAGAACATAAGTCAGTTATCACACACCTCAACTGAAAAGCAGAGAGGAATGAATGCTGATAGATCACTTGCTTTCTCCTCTGTTTTCATTCAGGGACCCAAGTTGAAGCTTTCAAGGTGGGTTTTCCCTCTTTAAGCTAAACTTTTCAGAAAACATCCTCACAGACAAACTTGGAGATAAGTTTCCACAGTTATTCTAAATCCAGTCAGGTTGACAATGAAGATTAACCAACACACTCACTAAGGTTGCAAGGGGAATGTGACTTTCCAAAGAATGACTGGAACATGTCCTGTCAAGATATGAGCCAGAAAAGTAGATTCCAAACTCATTCTTCTTTTGTATTTACCCTCTCCCAGGAACATATACCTAGAAATCCATATAAGAGTCATGGGCAAAGGATAGTAAATGTTGCAGTCCATGGAGAACTGCCTCCTAGGGTCCAGAGGGAAATACAAAGTAAAGAGAGCTAACAAAAATAACCACAATGAAATAGAATGAGTCAGGTCTGATAATGTCAGATTGTTCTCCCTTATAGCTTTATCACCAGTTAAAAAAATACTCAACTGGAGGGTATAGAAATCAATACATAATAATTTATCACCATAAAACCATCAAAGACTGTCTATCTTACGGGAAGACACAGTTGTCTTTAAAAACCCAGTAACTAACATATTCCCATGAAATGACATTCACCAACAAATTCTGCTACAATGAGATTATACTGTGCAATATTTTATCAACTTCAAGAGCACCTAACACTTGTGGTAACAAACATTCTAAACAAGATTGCATCAACCACTGGAGTGGCTGCTTGAGACATTCAAGATGACAGGCTATGGTAGGTGAAGCTTTGTTTTATCTTGGATAAAATGAAAATTGCCTTCCAACTAGTCTTGCATGCTTCTGCATTTCAGGTAATAAGTGACAAGATGAATTTTCCTTTCCAATCAAGCCATTTGTCACCCTTCAATCCATCTTCCATTATTTGTGCTATCTTTAGCATTTGAGATACATTTCTATAAATATACCAAATTATAGGAAATTACTTAAGGGCCAGAAAAGAATCTTCTTTTTCTGATTTTTTGCTCCCTCTACGTCTATACATATGAATGTGTGATTCATTTCACTTGAAATAAATTTCACAAATTAGCTAGCAATTTATTCAGTGCTCACTCTGTTTAAGGTTTTGATATAAATTGCATATACCAAAACTACTTTGAAATGTTTTATCCAACATGTACCTAACTTCACATGAGTAATTCTTTTTTCCTGGATCTGAAGCTCGCTCTCTCTCTCTCTCTCTCTCTCTCTCTCTCTCTCTCTCTCTCTCTCTCTCTCTCCCTTTCTCTCTGTCTCTCACTTTCTTTCTCTCAGTCTCTTATTCTTTCTCTCCCTTTCTCTCTTCTTTTCTTGAAGTTTTTACTAATTTATTTACTTTATATCCAGATCACAGCTTCCTCTCCTCCCAGTCCTGCCTCTCACCTCACCACCCCTATTCCCTTCTCCCTTTCTTCTCAAAGAAGGGAGATCTCCCATAGATATCAACCAACCTTGGCATATCATGGTGAATAAAGACTAGGTGTTTCTTCGCCTATTGAATCTAAACAAGGCAGCACAGTTAGGAGAAAGGGGTCCGAAGGCAGGCAATGGAGTAAGAGACAGCTCCTGCTCCAGTTGTTAGGGGTCCAGGTGAAGACCAAGATGCACATGTGTTATACATGTGTAGAGGGCCTAGGTCTATCTCATGCATGCTCTTGGGTTGCTGGCTCAGTCTCTGTGAGCCTCTATGGGCCCACATTAGTTGATTAGTTGATTCTGTACCTTTTTCTTGTGGTGTTCTTGACTTTTCTGGCTCCTTCAATCCTTCTGCCACCTTTTCCATAAGATTCCCTGACTTCCAATGGAGGGATGTGGACACCAACCTACTCACAAAACCTTCAAGCCACAATTTGTCCTGCCGGCCGAGATAAAGTTGGAGCAGAGATTGAAGAAATGACCAGATAATGATTGGCCCAGTTTGAGACCCGTGCCATGAGAAAGAGAGAGCCCGCTCCAGACAATGTTAATGATATTCTGCTATACATGCAGACAGGAACCTAACATAGCTGTCCTCTGTGAGGCTTCACCCAGCAGCTGATGGAAACAGATCTATAGCCATTTCTTAACTAATATTACAATGTTATTCACAATTACTAATAAAATTTGATTTCTAGTGGATATTGATATAATATCTCTGCTTATCTGACTGGTCACTGAATCAACCTTTTTAGACCTTAGTCACTTGTACAAAGGCTTTAGGGTCTTCCCCACATTGTTTGCATATGTCTTGGCAACACTGCATTTTAGAAAGGCAATGTTGGCCTGGTAATGTAGCATGACTGAGGTTCCAGATGTCAGAGTGTGCTCTGTGTCGTGTACTGTAGACACACCAAAAAAATGAGAATTGTGATGTCTCTTCAGTCAGGAAGATCCCAGTTTAATGTATAAAGAAGAAAACATGTAATAACCTAACACAGGGAGAAGAAGGTCTCAAATTATTTAAGCAGGGAAGGGAGATAAGTTTGTAAACTGTCAAAGAGGCTAAGTGGATGAAGTGACATTTGAATATGACCTGACAAGATGGAAGGAAAGAAAATTCCAATTTTCACAGAACCAAACTCAGAACTAGTGAAGGACTAGGCTGTCCAGTGGCTCCCTGTGCTCAAAGTACTTCTTCTGAGGTAAGGAGATGTTTGGAATGTATTGTGATAGACAGAGAAAAGCTTACCAGATAATTTAAGTATATGTCAACCCTAACTAGGCCCCTTGTATGACTTTGGACATGTTATTCAAGTTCATTGAGACTGAGTAGCCTCATTCTTTGAACATGAAAGTTGCTCAGTAGCACCGGATGTCACGGAGGTTAAGTGAATCGAGGCAGTCTTCCATCCTAGTGCCCTTTCCAACTTGGTTTTCTTTTCAAGTCATTATCAGTAAAGAAAGCAAAAGCTAGAACTGGATGCTGGTTTTCTAGTAGGCACAGTAACACTTTGTATCTACTGATTGTTCCATGCATTCAGAACTCTAAGTATTCCAGGGCATCTTCTCTGTGTAACAGAATTTCTTATCATATCAAAGTTGCACAAAACAAGACAAAACTGGGATTCATAGAGCTAAAGTACATGCCCAACAGATTAGGATGTGGGAGGAAAGGGAGTTGGTGGAAGTAGGCCAACTCTGTGGCTCGCGTGTGCCATGAACAAGTAAAGGCCATTGGTTTACTTTAACATAAGCTCATGGCATCCATACTGTATGCCAGGTACTAGCAATGGACCAAAGGGGCAATGGGCTATGTCCTTCTGAACTTAGACCTGTGCAAGATGAATGGGAGTTAACAAATGTGTTGCAGAATTTGAAAAAATAATTACTGATGTGCAAGTATAATTAAATAGACATATTAATGGGCTTCAGTATGATGTTCTTATTTAAAAGATGTATCGATAACACATCCAACTTCATTTTTCCACAGATCAAACCCAACCTCCTTTTTCTCTATCATCTACACAACCTTCACACCCTTCTCAGCCTACAGTGGTCATTATTCTTGTTTTTACGTCAATTTTGATTAGATTCCGTATGTTAGAGAATCATGCAGTGTTGGCCTCTCTGTATCTGCCTGATTTTATTTAACGCAATGTCATCCAGTTCCATCCTCTTTGCTACAGATAAGAGGATTTCATTTTCCTTTGGGGTAAGTAATACCACCTTGTGTCTAAGTGTCATATATTATTCACACTATCATCAGTCAGTGAGCACCTAGGCTGTTACCATGTCCAGTTATCATACATAGTGTTGCAGTAAAGATGGGTGTGAAAGAACCTCTTCATATGTGACCTCATCTTCTTTGGATCTGTATTTTTTGAGGATTCTTCATGGTTTCCCTGATAGTGGCTGCAATAATTCACATTCTTACCAACAGTATATAAAGAGTGCCTGTCTCTACTTTTGTTAGTATTTGCTATTCTTTTATGACAATAATCTCTCTCTCTCTCTCTCTCTCTCTCTCTCTCTCTCTCTCTCTCTCTCCCTCCCTCCCTCCCTCCCTCTCTCTCTTTCTGTCTCTCTTTCTCTCTCTCTCTAAGACAGGGCTTCTCTGTGTAGCCCTGGCTATCCTAGAACTCACTATGTAGACCAGGCTAGCCCTGAACTCAGGAATTTACCAGTATCTCCCTCTTAAGCACTGGGATTAAAGGCATGAGCCCCCACTGCCAACATTGATATTTCTCACTGGGGTGAGGAAGCTTCTCATTATTGTTTTGACTCACATCTTTCTGATGGCTAACAATATTGAACATTTAAGAATATTTTATTTTTAATTATGAATAGGAGTTGGTAGATGTGAGTACAGGTGCCTGGGTAGGCTAGAGTTCTCAGTTGCCCTGGAGATAGAGTTACAGGTAATCTTGAACTGAATGCTGGGAACAGAACTTAGGTCCTTTGCAAATGCAATATGTTCTTTTAACTAAAGAACCATCTTCTGAGGCCTTCTTTCAACTAGTTTATCATACACAGTAAACACTACATTATAATGTTTAAATTTTATTTTTTTTTCTAAAAAATCTCTGTACCATGATGAATCTGTCATTTGTTCCCGGCTTTCATGACATTTAACTGGTTATCAGCATTCTTTGGCATCTTACTGAGACTCAATTTTTTTTTACCAAGGATTTCATCTGCACTTGTTTCCTTGGGACCATGGCTAGAGGGTTATTAGTTTGGGACCATCATGTTGTGTTGGTTCTTCACATTTCTTATGTTCCTACTTTGAGATGTATGCACCTGATGGATATGATATCTCTGCCAGTTTTATGTGATGAGCTTTGGAATAAAAAGATTTTTTTGAAGATATATCTTAAGATATTGGCTTCATTTCCAACTGGATACCATAGTATACTGTTGCTGTGTCTTCTTTGCTGTGTTCAATGACAAGAGCACAGAAGATACTGTGACTGTGTTGGGAAAACCACTCTCTCTATGAACCATGCAATTCAGTCCAGTCTGGTGCACATAGCACTGGGTGTGGGATGCTTCCTACAAAGCAACTTCAACATTCACACTTACCAGGTGATAGGGGTTCTGTGGCACTTCTCAAAGTACATTTGCTATAAACAAGACCCACTGGTGTTGGCATTTCTGGAAGTGGTGCGGTGTCTGAAGAACTTGTCCTCCATTCTGTGAGTGGCATGAGACCAGATGCTACACAGGGGAAGGTGGTAACCTGACACTCCGAAGTCACTCAAGCCTACTCCTAACCCAACTGTGTGACAGCAGCTATGGAAAACAGCCCCCTGACAAAATGAAAACAAGTCAGAGTGACAGCTGTGGAAGAAGTGAGGACATACAGGAAGAAAATAGAACCACTAGTGTTTGTTGGTGAGTCTGCATGGAACATGAAAGAAACTATCAGTGATGGATGCCAGAATTCAGTGTCACCTTGATAATCTTATGGCTCTGTGGCATCCCAAACAAATGATCTTCCCAGTCTCTGGCTTCCTGCTCTAAGAAAGGAACAGCCATTCTCTTAGGACTGTCATTTTCAAGGTGATGATTAGGGACAATGAAAACAAGAAGCAGAGAACACAGGCAGGCAGGCCAGCACATCTCTGAGCACACAGGGGAATTCCCGCTGCTTCTAGTGGCAATAGAACAATATGCTTTTCCAGGCTCCCAGGCTCACGCAAAGCTGTTCAGTCTGAGAGGGAGGTGGGAGTCGCTGATAAAATGAGGAATGTCTATCTTGGGAGTTTTTCTACCACTTTGCTTTAATTATTCTACATTTCTTAAGCTGCACGATCTATAAAGGCTTACCCACTCAACTGTTCCTCCTTCTGTATCTGGTTTAAAGCCATTTTTTACCCTTCCAGTTTGTCTTTCTCTACAGTGAATGAACACATTTTCTCTTTGAGAAGAAGCCTCTACATCCATGAATAAATGATACGCAGCCAGATCCATCGTACTGAGAGAAAATCAAAACAGCAGTGAGCCATGATCATACAGATCATGAAACAAGGGTTTATATACTCAGGCTATCCCCAAGTCCCTCGAATGTGAATAGGCCAAGTTACTACCTGAAAAGGCTCTGCTTTTCATCTGTTTCATGAGAAATAGTGACATCAATCAACAGCTAAGAATTTTATAGAGAACAAAATAAAACACATGAAGTTAATATTAACTTGGAGTCTAGCTCAAAAGGAGTCTGTCAATAATTTGCTAATTTGTTATAATTTTGACATGGTTTATGATTAACTTCCCTAACAAGTTTCGATAAGTAGCTAGAATAGAGTAGACAATCAGGGAATATAAAGCAACACGTTCTTCCTAAACATAATCGAATTCAGAATTATATGGAGAGATTTCTAATCATAAGTAAGACCTGGTAACTAGTGAGAAAGTGAAGATAGGCACACTATCCACTTCCAGTCTCTACCTTCCAGACAAAGCCCTGTGTATGCAAAATCAGCTATCTCTTGTCATAATAATGTCAAGTAAATAAAAGCCATAAATACTCACGGGGGGGGGGCACTTGCCTAGCATATAAAAGAACTGGGTTCAATCCATGACAGAAAGATGGGGGTGGGGGAGAGAGAGGGAATAGGGGAGGTGGCTTGGTGGCATATAATATTAAATATTGCTCACAATCTGACTGATCAACCAGCAAGCCTTGCAGATCCAGGCCTGTGCTTTAGTCTGGTACACATTTCTTCCTACCACGTTCAGTTGGCCAGAACAAACCAGAGATAGCCATTTTCCATGAAATACCCATCCATGAATATGGCCAAGAACAGACATAGAAAAAAAATCAGTTTTGCAATAGATCTAAAACATCCATTAGTTTATAGAGGTCAGTCTCTCCTGACCTCAGCCTTGTTACACTGTAGCAGATTTACAGCAGAGGGGATTGCCATCATGAGAATTATTTATATCCTTTCTGACAACTGAGAAAAATGAGTTTCGGATCTTGGAATTCAAGCTCCCTGCCTAATCTTCTCCTGCACTCTTCAGAGGCAATCTGGAAAACTGTGCCTAGCACACCACTGAAAAAATCCTGTCCCCCTAGAGATGTGGGGGTTTGTCCTTATCTCTTCTAACTGACGTTGGAAGAAGTTGTAGCTCTGCTGTCTTCTTACCGCCACCCCCCAAATTTCTCTGACAAGCTTATTTATATTAATTTATAAACAAATACTTCCAGTTATTGAAAGTTCTTTTTTTCTGAGATAATACAATGGCAGATCAATACTTAGATCTCTCACCCACTTTTTGGGCTGTTTTTGTTTGGTTTGAATTTAAAGGGTGTATCCTGGACATACTTATTGATAAACACAGAAACCGGAATGCCTCCCTTAACCATGTTTCCCGTGAGGATTTCAGTTAGAATAATCCAAAATAACGTAACTAATGAACTGATGCCTACTGATAAACTAACCAGGCCGTTGAGCTTGCTTCTGAGCAGACTAGCTAGGCAGCACCACAGGCGCTACTGTAGGGCCTGGGGAAGAAGCACTGGGCCATCTTCTGTTGATGATATCTGAGGCTGAGAGTGACAAAGGTGTTTATGACAGAGCTAGTTAAGTCTGAACTCGTCTTTCATTGACAGAGGCCTGCTTTCATATGAATGTTACAACATATTGAGAGATAAATAAGGCACACAGACTGATATTCAACCTTTTGGTTGTTCATTTATTGTGCATGAAATGTATTCTAAGCACCTACAATGTTCCTTTTATCCCCTGTCTTTTTTACCTTTTTAAAAAATTTCAGCCCTGTGAGAGGGTTGTGGGAGGGGGAAGACTCTTATCACTAAGGCTGATGACCTTAGTAAAATTCCCAGGCCCTACTTGGTGGAAATAACCAACTCTAATAATTTATCCTCTGACCTGCATATGGGTTCTATAGTACATGTGCCCACATACATAAATATAAATGAATAAAAATTAATATAACTAAAATACATATAATTGTATACATATTTAATTTTCTTTGCACTTTTTCTTCTCTTTCTGTCTTTAATTTTTCTCTTCAATACAAGTAACATTTTTATTGTTATCACCAAGAGTCAATGTACCACAATCGTGGATGACCAAGTAAAAGAGGCCTTCCTTGAGCCTGGTAAACCCACTCTATTAAGCATGACTTAATACATCCTGATTAAGAGATCTCTGATTTTTTGTCTTTCTTAGGGCCAGCTGGTTCCTCAGGAGCAGACCATTTGTCTAAATATGTATTTTTCCATATGTGTAGCATTCATCTGATGTAAACACCGTATTCTACAACCACCTCCCTCATTTTGTTCTCCTATTGTAAGTCAATAGCTTCCTCCCTTAATAACTCCCAGGGCCATATGTCAGAGAACAAAAGAGCATTTGTGCTAAAGCCTCAAATTATTCCAACTAGCCAGCCCCATCTCTAGCCCATTGCCTATTGCATGCATGTCTTCCTGTGAAACCCACAATTCAAGTTCTTGGAGAAAGTCTCTTTCAGTGACTCTGGGTGACTTTTTGTGAGCACCTAGACTATAACCATTAGGACAGAAGGGAGATCCTAAAAGACTCTATGTGTCCTACACATTGCCTATCAACAACATTGCCTATTAAACAACAGACCCCAAGAAACTAGAGTCCTCTCAAAAATCTCATTTTAAAAGAAAAGCTTGCTCACCAGAAAGATTTGCAGCTTGGAAGACCATCTTGCTGGAGAGACTTGAACCCAGATGGACATGGGTCATGGATGAGCCGGACTGCACCTTCACAGGGACTACCTGCCTATGCTTAACTCTGGCCCTCTTCTGAAACTTGAACTTGATGACAAGGCCTTGAAGATAGACTTGGTGGTATGCCCTGAATCTCTTTTCCTTCCTCCTAATGTGAGTCCATTAAATGAACCTCTTTTTTTCTGCTTTTTTATTCATTTTAAAATGTCTTTGTACTCGTGTGACATAGAGGGTATGTGCTTGTCAGAGCAAGCATCTGTAAGTCAGAAGACAATCTTGGGTGTTATCACCTTCCACCTTATTAGAGGCGGGATCTGCTTGTTTTCAAGGGCATAGATCAGGCTATATTCTGAGGATTTTTCTGTCTGCCCTTCCCATCTCATTGTGTGAACTCTGGGAATACAGGCACACACTACCTTGCTCTGCTTTTTTTTGGGATCTAGGAGACTTGAACTCAGATTTTCGTTCTTATACAGCAAACCCTTTACTCACTGAGCTATCTCTCTAGACCCTCCCCTTTCCGGTTTTTGATTATTGATCTGGCTCTTGTAATTGGTTTAATGAGGATGGTGACAGCCTAGTAGCTTAGTGCTGTCAGAGTACCTGAATATCATCACCACCAAGCTCTCAAGATGCCCAAACTTCCTGCTTAGTGAGAGGGACAAAATAGGAGAGGCTGCATGTGTTCAGCTGTTAGGGGCCACTTGAAATGAAAGACAAGCTAGTGGGTGGGGCTTTCAGAAACACTGTTACTTCCTTGCTTCGTTCATCAGCAATGTCTCATGTGGTCCATCAACAACACTAGAGAGTAAAAAATGAGGCATCAAGTATTGCAATTATGGTATTGACATGGGTCAGATCTCTGATAGTTACTGATGTGTTGTTTCCCAAATGCCAAATGTTGGCAAAGTGCATTCCTCTCACAAAACTTAAGACACTTGGTTAATTTCAAAAAGTTCTATCTAGATCCAACCTGCTCACATGCCCAAAAGTAACAGCTCATGAGAATAGAAAAACATCACTTATTCTAAATAACTCCACAGGCACACCCAAATCAATAAGGGCACCATTGTGCCCATGTTTGGCATCAGATAGGCATGCTAGCAAGAAAGCAACAAAGAAAAATATCAACTACAACTGCCAGTCAAACTATCAGCAAAGATTTTGAGACATGGTAAAATAACTCCCAGCTATTTGAACACATTCGAGTGTGCATACGGTAATTTCTGAAATGAATAAATATGTGCCTTCTAAGGAATGAGCGGCACCTTCACTGTTGACCTGTCAGCAGAGACATTTGTTGCTTCCTTTAAAATGTAAAATAATCATCCTTATTTTCCAGTACCGAGTCAGCAATGTTTCCACAGAGATAATATTCTATGGTATTAGAACCATTTCATGCTCACATACACTGGATGCCAACCAGTGTTTGCTGCTTCTCCAATTTGCTGACACTTGCTTGATATTTTAAAATTCAAGGCTGCTATAAATAAAAGGGTCTTCTGAGGTCCCTTTACAGAGGTGGTAGGTATAAAACATAGTGTTCTGAAAGTAAATCACCATCACCAGCGTTTACCAGTCATTTATTATGTGTGAGGCAATAGAATAAAAGCTTTATATGACAACCTTTGTATATTCAGAACAGCCCTATAAATTGCTCTTCATAGCCCCATCTTAACACTTGATTGGGAGGAAGCTTTCCAGAATGAGAGCCACAGGAAATGGAGAACCAGAAATTTGAGCCATATTCTACCAGGCTGGGGTCTCTGCCCTCCATGGAAGAGCTCTGGTAGTAGGTCAGATGGTGACCCTGAATCATTAGCAATGTCAGCTGATAGAGATGTGGTGAATGAAGATTGATTCTTTATTTGTCACCCCAGGATTATGAGCCTAGAGAAAAAGATACCATGTTTCTCTCAATTTTATACCCCAAGATGAAGACAGTTAGAATTTTAACTGTGGATCAATTTCTGTTCACTGAACTAGGAAATTAACAAAGTCAGGTAAATTATGTTTCTCTAATAGTTGCTGTATTTGGGGTGAAGGCTCCTTGGCCGTGGAAACTGGAGGTGGCCAGTGGATATCTTGCTCCATTGCCTACAACCTCACTTTTGTGGACAAGGTTTTTCTCTGAACTTGTCAGCAAATGAACTCCAGAGGTCCTCCTGCCACCAGGGCCAGGGTTACAAACATGTGCAGTTGAGCCTGGCTTTTATGTGGATTCCAGTATTCCAAACTCAGGTCCTTGTGGTTTTATGACAGGCACTTGACAGGCTGAGCTGTCTCCTCAGCTCCCGCTTTAATAATCTTCATATTTCAAATGGCACAGGTGTTTGGAGATCTCAAAAGTTCCAAATACCTAGGTGTCCACTCAAGAGCCATTTCCAAAGATTGTAGATCCTCCACCCATCCCAAAACTACACCAGACAGCAAGAGATAAATTGGCGTGGAGTGATTCCAAGGTGGTCCAAACAGGGTTCTTGAATTCATGGAAGATTCTAGTCTACTCTTGCAGATTCCTGAGCTTTGTCTTGGATATGATTGTGTTGGTGGGGAACAGAGTGCAGTGGAAAGTCTGACTCAGATATTATGAGATGTATTCAAAACTGTTAGGGTTTCCATTGCTATGATAAAACACCTTGGCCAGAAGAATGTGAGCAGAAAGGATCTATTTCATCTTTTAACTCTTAAGTCACACTCCATCTCCGAGGAAAGTCAGGACAGAAACTCAAGGCAGGAACCTAGAGGCAGAAACTGAAGCAGAAGCCATGGAAGAATGTTGCTTACTGGCTTGCTCCATAGGGCTTGCTCAATCTGATTTCTTATACCATCCAGGACCACATGCTCAGGCTAGCACAGAAGGTTTGGCCTCTCCCACATGAACCACCAGTAAGAAAATGCCCTATAGGTTTGCTTACAAGCCAATCTGGTAGAAACCTTTTCTCAATTGTAATTTCCTCTTCTCAGATAACTTTAGCTTGTGTCAGTTTGAAAAAAAAAAAATCAGCTAGGAAAAAGAACTTTCCTATTTCCCAACTAAAACTACATGTTAAAACTGCATGTATATAGAGTTAGTTGCTTGACATATCACTTGCAAAAATAACTGTAAGTTATGTGGGAGTTCTCACTGATTTCATACATTCAACCCATTTTGTTTCCTTTGGAAATCATGCCCTTAGTTTCCAAGTGCACACGGTGTCAGACATATTAGATACTGTTTCCTTTGCCAAGATTTGTAGACGTACCATCTCATGATGCATGAAGGTGTCACATTCCAGAGCAGTCTAAATACACTGCAGTGACGTGCAGTGTATGCTGGATTTGTTCATTCCAGTCACCAGTGCCATCACAGATATCCTAAAATGTGGTAATGGTGGCCCAGGGATGCTTATCATGCTACCCTCCATACAAGAATGTGTCACACATGTATCATTGTATAACAATACAATTCCATTAACATACATACAGCTATTGCTAATTTCTATGGTTACTGGAATCTACCCTTTGCTGTTATTTCATACTGTGTTCCCACTTACACAGTTGTAAAGCAGTGTTTCTTGCTAGCTGGGAATGGCCTCTTGCTTTTCCATCACTCTTCTTAAAGAGCCAATGTTCTCATGTTAGATATGACAAAATGAAAAAAAAAAAAAAAGCAAGCAAACAAACTCATCTTACCTATTGCTGTGAAGAGACACCAGTTAGCCGGGGCAACTCTTAGAAAAGCAATCCTTTAATTGGGGCTGGCTTACAATTTTGAGGGTTGGTCCATGATCATCAAGACAGGAGGCAGGCAGACATGGGGCTGAAGCAGTGCTCAGGTAGCAGGCAGAGAGAGAGAGAGAGAGAGAGAGAGAGACAGAGAGAGACAGAGAGAGAGACAGAGACAGAGACAGAGGCAGAGACAGAGACAGAGACAGAGAGACAGACAGAGACAAAGAGAAAGAAAGAGAGACAGGGAGACAGAGAGACACAGAGAGGTACTGGACTTAGTTTGGGAGTTTGAAACCTTAAAGCCTAAAGTTTGGTGGAAGGCCACGCCCCCTAACCCTTTACAAATATTTCCACTAACTGGGGACCAAGCATTCAAACATATGAGCCTTTGAAGGGTCATTTTTATCCAAACCATCACAGTAATCTTATTTAAACACAGAGATAATGAGTTGTCACTGCACAGTATGTATTAACGCTTTGTATAATTTTTAGTCTTTACCATTTTTAAGGTTGGTTTATCATGAATGGAAAAGCTTTGAGGGAGAAGTCTGCACCAGATCACAGAACAAAAAAAATAACAGCAATGAATCCTATGCTTTCCAACGAAGTGTACATTATGTTGTAGATACCACTCTTTCACTGAACAGGGTTCTTAGTCTGACAAAACCTTAGAATCAAAAAGAGTTTTAAAACTATGAGGTACTACAGTTTAGCCCAAAGGATCAAATCAGAATCATAGGCCCAGAAGGAAATCTCAGGCACCAGCAGACTGTAAAACATTACACTTGGGGGAACTATTCATATTTTCCTTCATGTAATGTTTAAGATAAAGGTTAAATTAAAGGTTAATTCACCTTTCACATTTGCTGATGCATTAACAAGATTAAAGGGTCTTAAATGAAGACGCATTTGCATTGTTTTCTCAACAAGCCCGTTTTCTTTGAGACCCCCCACTAAATTTCTACATAAAGAATTACTTATTACACAGTCTGTTTCTAGACTTTGACAATTCCATTTTATTTGAAAAATCTTTTTATAACTCTGCTTTGTATTATTGCTATTTATGAAAGATTTGAAGAAAAATGAGCAACTGTTTTGCTCTAAAGACTTAAAACAACTATCGACTGAACATGTTGTTGATATTGGGCTCTATACAAGGAATTGGATATTCAGCACAATTAAAAAAATGTAACTCTTACCCTCTTGAAATTTATAATTGGGTATGGAGACAACTTATCAATGTGTACATTAATACGTAATCAAAAATAATAGGATGTGTTGTTTTTAAACAGAATCAGAGCAGGAATTGTGAGAGATGGCAGGATGCATAAGAGCACTAGTTGTGCAAGCATAAGGACCTGAGTTCTAATCCCTAGCATCCATCTAAAAAGCCAGGCACGGTCACATGCATACCAAAACACAGTGCTGTGGAACAGGTAGAGGCAGGAAACCTGATGGGAATGCTGGGTAATTTAACTCTAGGTTCAGTGAGAGACTTAATCTCAAGGGAACAAAACAGAGGGTAATCAAGCAAACAGTTTGATTTTCTCCTTTGGCCTCTACCTCTTTCCTAAGCTTGTACCTGCACACATGGGCATACAACACACATTCACACATATGAAAGTGAAAGTAAAATTTTAAAAATTTTAAAGGAAGCAACAGATAGGGTGTCTTTATATTGGGTCACCAGATATCAAGCAGTTTCCATGAAACAGCTTCAGAAACATAAGACCATTCAATAGCTATCTGGTTCATTCATAGTAAATAATCTCATAACAATTAGTATGCTCAATATGTATGTTTTCGAGTCTTCTTTCAGTATACGTTTTAAAGAAATATCCATGCTGTCTTGCATATTTGCAGCATTTGGTTTGTCTGGTTTAATGGATTATTGCATTATTAGTGTTTAATAGAAATATATATATATATATATATATATATATATATATATATATATATGGAAGTTTTCACGCATATAAATTCTAAGAATTTTTAAATTGCATATTTCCTTAAAAATATATGCAATACTTGACATACATTGTGTGTTTCAAAACTCAATCTACAGTATTGCACATAGTAAATACTTCATGTGCTTGATTAGATGATTACATATTCAACATTAATGTTACCTATTGTATCTCCAATATTTCTACTAGTAATAATCAGGTGAATATATTTTAGCTTAAAGTGGGATTTAATGTGAATCAGTAGGAGACTTCGGTGAGTAACTTTTTTCCATAAAAAATAAATATATTGTGTGGGTTGCAACAAGGAGTCATAGCAACTATATTAGACCTATTTGTCTCTTAAACCATTTAAAATGAAATGTGTCTAATGTGATTGAGTATCACCCACTGATGGACATGTCCAAGGTTGAGTCTTTTCTGCGTGATACTAATTAATTATCTGTAACTTATAAATAGCAAGAGGTGAGGATAGGATGCCCCTGAACTTTCCTGGGAAACCTGGCTTAGTTATTTTCATCTCTATTTCACAGTAGCCTGAGTCCCAGCACTGAGAAGCTAGTAGGTATTCAATAAATGCCTCTGGACTTGAACTAAACGCAGACAAATCACTTTAATACCACATGCAAATGTTTACTGTGTGCTTCTCAATAATAATTAGATTGGGAAATGTTAAAAGAAATACTTACCCCGCCTGAATTTTAATGCAGGGCACATCTCTGAACTGAAATTGATGTTCCCCTTAATGTCTCCTGTGAAGGCAGACTAGCATTTACAACAGTTAGTATGCCAGGAGCAGTCTGGGAAGTGTCAGAGTGGTTTGACATTGCCAGTTGGTCTAATTGAGGAAAACAAGCTTTCCTTAATAAACCGAGCCTTGCACAGGCTGCAGAAGGCTGTGAAAATGAAAGGAGGCTGACTTACCTAAACCAAAAGGCTTACAATTATTACTGCCTATTAAGTTATTCATTACTTATGGGATAAAGCCATCAAGAGGATTGCATTTTGATGAGAGGCAATAGACACTAACTCACCAGCTTTGAAAACAGTAGAATTTGGTCCATTTTCCTACCTAAGACCTTGGCAATCCACAGTACTTTCTGGGCCTAAGTTTCCTTATCAACAAGTAATAGCGATGTGATCAACCTCACCATGTTACATTCTCCTGTTACTTCATCCTGCTCATTGAAAGGACAATGTGTTCACCCCATCCATGAGCTTCTCAAAAACGTGGTGCCTTCAGTCCTATCTCAGACCACTGGAACAGGAATTCTGTATTAGCCAGATCCTCTGGTGAGTTACCTCACAGTTTTAAAATGTAGCCCTTCACTACCTTACAAATGCTTTGCACACAGAAAATGCTTCATAAGTGCTAGCTACTATCACTTAACGAATAAGTGTGAGGAATGTCAGTATAAAACAGTTACAGCCTCTGAAAAGATTACTGGAATGCATGCATTGGGTGGGTTCTGTATGCCTTTCATCTTCTCCTCTTCAACCTTGCAGTCATCCATGAACAGTACTCCATGGGCACCATTCAGTTTAAATGTGGCTTGCTTTGTTTAGGAGATCATTTGTAAAAGCTGGAGTTCACTGGGAGACATCCATCAGCTCAGGATCCTCTGTGACTCCAGACTTACAGCTTTATCAGAATTGGCAGGCTGGTGGTAAAGGGAAAATATTAATTGACCTTTTCCTCTCTCTGTAGCCATGAGCAGAGTATATTGGTTCTAAATGGACTCTTCACACTCCAGCAGCCTGATCGTTCCTTCCCACACCCAAAATAGACAGCGAAAGATGAAACATAAGGGAATAAAAAATATGTAAGAAGCATTCATTTCCAGTTCCCTTGAGCCTATTTTAACTATGACTGTAGACATGATAAGCTATTGGGTTGGGGGTGGAGAAACACCACGATGCTTTCTACATGGGTCATGAGTCTCACCTCCCCCACTCCAGTGCATCCGTCTACATGTGTGCACTGTCTGTAAAGCTCCTAGAGAAATAAGTGCCTCAGCATTTGGCTTTAGGAATTCCCATTTCCCCTGGGTAGAGCTGGGATGCTTGGCAGAGGCAATGCATACTCTATGAGCTTGCAGCAGAAAATACAAACCATGACTATTTGTGACAGCAGAATGCTGGCCCCCGAGCGAAGGCACTACTGATGGTGTCAAGCAGTAACAAGTTCATTTACTAGAGTCGTTTTGAAGATGAGTCAAGTCATTTTAAATTTTGGTGCAATACGTCTTCGTCCATATCTGAGCTGAAATAGAAGAAATGGGAGGTGCTGGCAAGAGAAGCTTTAAAAAGAGAATTGGAAGGCTGCCCTCCTGTGAGTGTGCTGATATGGTCTGTTATCCACTGCCTTCTAGAAAACATTTTTGGTTGTGTAAGAATCCTGCATAGAAATCAGTCCCCCTGCACATGGGCAAATTGCTTGTGTGATGTTGACATCAAACTGAGAAAATATAATTTGTTTTCAGCCACCAATATTCACCTTCTGTGCTCATTTCCTCCTTGGGTCTTTTAGTCGACTGTTTAACAAGTTTGCTTTCAGAGGGCTCCCAAGGTGCCACAGATGCCTTTTCTGGTGGAGGAGGAACCCAGTCAATGAATGAGTATCATGGTAGTGTCTGATAACACTTGTGTGACTTAAAATGAAAGGGGATGTGTTGTGAACTTATGTGTTAAGTCCTATACAAAATCCATAAATAGGAGCATGTTTCTATCACTGCCCACCCTAAGATGTCCTCCCGTATAGAGTACCAAACCCAAAATCCACACTCCAGCCTTGAATCATCCAAGATGCTTGCCTTAACTCTCAGCCATACTCTTACCCCTCCAGGCCAGTTCCATTTTCCTGGGTGAGCCTGCAAACAGAAGCACTCGAAATCCTGCCTTTAAGATCCACTGCCCCTTCCCCAGATGCTTCTGGTCCTCTGCAACACCTCCTTGTCAGAAAGCTATGTTCTCAGAACCCTGACTGAGATGCCTTTCTCTCTTGGTCTGGAAGTTTTCCATTCCCTTCTCCTGCTTCACTGCACTGCTAATGACTTGGTAGAGTATGTAATTAGTTATATAATTATTTATTAACTGACTGTACAGAAAGACTATTAGTTACATGCTGTCAAGAATTTTATTTAGGTTTTATTTGCTGCTTCTATAGCTATGGTGCCTAGAAAAAAGTGTGAGACAAGGTCAAGGGTCAGTAAAAAATTGGAATTGATTAATGAGTTCAGTTTTATTTGTGTCTACTATCATTCATATATATATATATCATATATATATAATATATATATATGATATATATATATATGATATAATGAAACACACACATATGCACACACACAAATGTGTGTGTGTGTATATACATAAAATAAAAAGTTGTATATGAATGTGTGTTATGGCCTGCCCTTTATCTAACCTGATGCCAGTTTCTTCCTCCTCTCCTGGAAGTAATCAAAAAGTAAACTTGGCACTTATATCTATGAACTTCTTTACCATACAGGCATGTGTAGTATCAAGCAACAAATAACAATCAGATAATTGTAGCCTGTGCTTTATCATAGCACAGCCTAAGATACCACAGCTCTGCACAGTGTCATGACAAAGCATAATATATCATAGTATTACCTGTGACTTTAAAACAATTCTCCAACTCCAATGCACAGCAAAATCACTAAGGGAACTTTCACAAACCCCAGGGGCAAAACCCCAAATGAATTGCATCTAATAAATCTCTGAGGGAGAAACTCTGACATTATTTCTTTAAAATGCTCAAGTGAGACTCCCTGGGAACCCACAGGCCACTCCAGACTGGAAAACAGGAAGACTAACTACAGATCCTTACCTTTTCTTCATCTCCTTCAAAACCAGTTCCTCAGTCTTATCCAACCTCTGTAGCAGACAGACTTCTGTCCCATCTCCAGTGGATCACATAGATCTCTCTCTCCTAGTCCCCCCTATGCACCCATTTTTATATCCTAGTGCCTTACCCCAGTAGGTATACTGTGAGAGCCCCAGGCTACTCTGGAAGTACGTAGGCTAGCTGCAAATCTTTACTTCTCCCTGCATTTGTGCAAGTCCAAGTCCATAGGTAGAAGACCAGCCTCTGGCTCTCCTTACTCACTGCCCCTATTCCCAGAGGACAAAGCAGATCCTTCTGGAACACCCTGATTCCTTTCCTCTTGTAGAGCACCCAGTTCCCCGTCCCAGCTCATCCTCATTTCCAAGTGTCAGCTGTCAATACCTAGAAACACATTTTACTAGCAACCCCTAGTGACTGCACCTGACAGGATCCATCTCAGAATAATGTCCTACCAGGTAACACAGCCACCACTCTCCCCTAAAAACAAGAGAGGGCAACAGAAACCAAAGAACAAAACACCCACTCAACAATGACAAGATTTAGAGTTACAATCTTCCCCAAACTCAGATGCTTAGCTACCAACACAGAGACACTATCAAAAATAGCCAGGTTTGTACGCGTCCACTAGACCCCAGCAACTGTACAACAGCAGACCTTGAAAACTGCAACATAGGAATTATACAGCACAAAAAAAAGAAAGAAAGAAAAGAAAATGAAAAAAAGAAAGAAGAAAAATGTGCCTAAAGGACTATAATAGAGGTCCTTAAGTCCTTAAAGATAAAATGAATAAATCCTGTAAAAAAAATTTATGGAAACACAACCAAACAGTGGGAGAAAATTAACAAAGCAGTTCAAGACCAGAAAGTATAAATAGAATCAATAAAGAAAACACAAACTGAGAAAATCTAAAAGTGAAAAATTTTGGAACTGAAACAGGAACCTGAATTCTAAGTCTCATCCACAAACTACAAATGGCTGAGAAACAGTTTAAAAATGTTCAACATCCTAGCCATCTGGGAAATGCAAATCTAAACTGTTTTGAGATTTCATCTTATCCTCATCAGAATGGCTTAGATCAATAAAACAAGTGAAAGTTCATACTGGCAAGGGTGTAAAGTGAGTGTACCACTCACCCATTGCTGGTGAGAATCCAGACTTGTATAACCACTATGGAAATCAGTGTGCCACTTCCTTAGGAAGATAGAAAGCAATCTACTTCGAGATTCAACTACATCACTTTCGGGCCAAAGGACACTTTCAACCTATCACAAGGGCACTTGCTCAACCATGTTCATTGCTGCTCTATTTATAAAAGCCAGATCTCTCTCAACAGAAGAATGAATAAAGAGAATGTGGTACATTCACCCAATAAAGAAAAAAAAATCTTACTGAATGAGATAACTCAGATTCAGAACAAGAAACATGTTAAGTATTCACTTATATGTGGATGCTAGCTCTTAAGTAAATGATAACCAAGCTAAAGTCTATAGAACCACAGTGGTTAGGTATAGAGTAAGGGATCTCGTGCTGTGGGGTAGATGAGTCTCCCTGGGAAAGGGAAATAGAATAGATAGTTATGTGTGGACGAGACAGACTGGATTGTGAGGCTCAAATAAGAAATGGGGAGAAAGAGGGCTGGGGGAAGGGATTATGAGGAGAGACAGCCTGCCCCCTCCCTCCCCATGCCACAATCAGTCACCCAGGTGGAGCTGTGTCCAGAATCTTTTCTCAAGAAGAGCTGACTTGAGTTTAATGTGACACATTCAACTAACTCTTGAGCATTTTTTTTCAAAATATTCATCCCTCCACTACTTTAAAAAATGGCTTTTCATAGAAGTACTTTATGTCATCCAAAGAATAGTCAATTCCTTGCTTCACCAAATTTTTCAGCTTGTAAAAATTTACAGAAATGCACACTGAAAAAAAGACACAGCACAGCTACCCAGCTATAAGAAATTTCCCAGATTACCCATGTCCACATAATCAGCACCTGGAATAAGAAAGAACCTTAGCCAGGGGTGGGGTGCAGGCCTGCAGTCCCAGCACAGGAGAGCTGAGGCAAGAAGACTTCAAGTTTGAGGTTTTCCTAGGCTACAAATTAAGTTTAAAGATAGCCTAGGCAACATAGCAAGACTCTGGACAAAATACTTCTTAAACTGTAGTAGAGAGGGATGAGAAAAGAAAGGAGAAGGGAAAGGAAGGAGAGACGAGGGGAGCAAAAAAAGGGGGAAAAAGATTGTCACCACCTTCCAAGAAGAGTCTCCCAGTCTCTCAAGCTCTACCTTCAGGAGGGCCAGTACTCTCTTGCATGTATAATGGATTGCTTTTAGCCTGGTTTTTGCATTTCTAGTACATGCACTCTCTTTCTTGGTTCCTTTATTTGACATCGTGCATAATACATTAAATATGTTTTGAATTGGTCTTTTTAAATTATAAAGACCATAACTACTAATTATAAATAATGTAGAACAATCAGAGATACAGTGTAAAAGGTACTTCCAGTTAAATTTAAAGGACCATTACCTATTTTTCTTCAAAGAGCTGAGAAAACTTTACATTGCCTATTTTATTAGCTCATCCATAGACCTGTCAGTGTGCTGTTTCATAATGTATGTTGCTTAGAAAACAGCATAAATATAAACTATTTGAAAAACATTGCTGGAAAGGCAGGTAAGACTGATTCTGGGTTTCCTAGTAGCAGGGTATGGTTGTCCATAACCTAAAATCCATTTTTTACTTTACCTGGGAGCATGTGGTTTAACAGAGTGTATGTGAACTCAAGATGAGTTCATATAACTTTTGGCTCCTATTAATGGGAAATCTCTCTTGTTTAATCTGTTGACTGGTGCCTAAGTGTTACAAAGACTGCAGTGCAAGACATGTGGTCTTGCCCTGAGTGTCACAGTCTGATGAGAGGGTTAGAAGGGATGAGGAAAGGAAAGGGGAGGAGGGAGAGGGAGGAGAGAGGAGGAGAGAAAGCGGGGAAAGAAACATTGTAATTCATCAAGTATTCATGGAGGTGTTCTTGTTACACTGTGAGGATGCAGGGGAGGGTATTTCTTTTGGGAACTGGTTTCGTTGGGAGTCAGAAAGAAACTCCCTAAAGAAGCAATGGCAGGGTGAAAGCTTCAAAGTAGGATCATCAATGAAGAGCACTGGACACTAAGTTTCAGGGTACAACATAGAGAGCTGTTGGGGTATCTCAGAGCTTTGCCTGAGACATTGTCTGGGCAATCCCACTATCAATTACAAGCACATACCTGCATGCAGGCATGCAGGCAACTGAGCTCATAGGCTGCTATGCACTGATTATGCAGGCTGAAAGTGGCATCCAAGATCTCTCTTTCTTCATTCATAAGTACTGGATAGTCTTTGTGCATCTGACATCAATCAAGGCTTGTATTCTATTATCAAGTTTGTATAATATTACTCCTCACACAATTTTACACTATTGCTTCTTCATAGCATGTGTTGCTGTTTTTCCTTTGCCCTGCACATCAAAAGCACATAAATATCAGGCCTTAATGTACTTATTTGGTATAGTAATTCTCACTTGTTTTATATCTTCCTCTAAATGTATTCAAGCTCTACAAGAGCAGGAATTCTGCCTTTGCTCTTACCGGCGAGTGTGTCTAACTTGTTGCCCCTGGTGCCACCAGACTTCACTGATATCAGAACCCAGTTTCTTTGGCCTTCTATCTTCAAAGGCCCCGCCTCTTACTACCACCATAATGGGTTTGTTTCAGCATAAACTTAAGAGTAAAAACTCAGTCTCCCTCAGAGTGTAATGTATCTTTACTATTATTATCACTAAGGGTTCAGTGGTGAATGTTGTACTATTCTTTCTCCTTTAATACTGTGTTGTTATATTAGCGTCTTGGCCTATATCCACAAAACTCAAGAAAATGAGAATGTGTTCTTCAATGTGGCTTTACCTGGGGCCACTGGCATCAAACTTATAAACTCATGATTGTGTAGCGAATGCTTCATTGACTGAGCCGTATCCCTAGACCTATTTTGCAACTATAAGTCTATGTGCCAAAGTCTTGCTTGATGACTTAATTGAAGAATAGTAACTATTCAAACTCAGGATGCCTGGCTCTGCCAACTCCTAGTCCAAACTCTTCTGAGGATTCAAAAGTCTGAGGATTGGAAACTCTATGTCTGTTTGATTCCTGTCCCAGCACTGCCATGAGTCATTTGGACTTGATGACTGTGGATGGGTCAGAAGGAAGAAATGGACTAAGAAATCAGTAGAGACCATGATTCACGCACATTATACAAAACCGTTGAATAATTTTCCTAGAACTCCTAGGAGAGGCAAGGAGCACATTTACTATAGCATGGTAAGGAAAGACCCAGAACTCAGGAACATTGCAAATCCACCTTCTTACATATGCATCTCCTAAACAGAATATGGACTGAAGGCAAGCAATACCATTTATATTCATCCTTCAACTCCTGGCTTGCTCAATGTCTGGCAAGTACAAGTACTTAATATGTGTTCATTAGGGGCCAGAATAATGACTCATGGGGTAATGTGTTTTCCCAGAAAGTATGAGGACCCAAACTCAGTTCCCCAACAACCATGTCAATACTGAGCAAAAATAGAGGCCTATTTGGGATCTCAAAACACAGGAAGCAGAGACAAGGGATCCCCAGAGCTAGACTAGCCAAATCAGCAAGCTTTAGATTCAACCGAGATACTCTGCCTCAATATATGAGATAGACAAAGATGGAAGAGGACACCAATGTCAACATGTTCTTCACATTTATGTGAATACATGTTCATGCGTACATGCATCTTCACACGTGCTACATACATTTACATATACAAGAATGTTATATAGGACAACTAATTATAAAAAGTACATTATAGACACAAAATCATCATAGGCACTTTAAAAATGACACATATTTAGGTCTCTAACAAGCTTGTGAGGCAGGTTGTGCTGGGTCTCAGAGTTACGAAGAGGAAGGCTCTAGCCCTGGTCTCACACCACCAGCTCTGCAGCTTTGGATATTTCAGTCTCTGACACAATGGCAACTGTTGTTAGCAATGCCGATTGAGTTTAAAGTTCAGCACCAGGGAATCAGTGGGGGGCTATGGTTTGAATACAGCTTGAATGTGTGTCTCCCACAGCTTCATGTGCTGGAAGCCCAGTCTCCACTTGTGGCAATGTGGAGACATGCTGGAATTTAGCACAAGGGAATTAGGTCAAGTGGGCTCCATGCTCATGAAGCAGTTCACGACTACCTCCTGGAGTGGGCTAGGTCTTACAAAAGCAGGCTGCTGCTTAGTGAGACCACCTTGCATGATTAACCTAATTTGTGCGTGGAAGGTTCTCTTTATCTTTCTCTGCTCTGTTGTGTCACAACCAGGGAATGTCCCACATGATACAGCCAACATGCTGTTTGAATCCTTGAGCTGCAATTTTCTTAATGCTAATAAACCTCTTAGTACAGCATCCAGCCTCAGGTATTTTGCTAGGGTGACACAAAATCAACTCAGACAATTATCAGTAAAAAGTTGGCCCAGGGCACTTAGTCAATCCTTTCCCTTTGCTGGAGGATGGCTTCTGAGATAGTGATTGATTAAAATTTTAGGGTCCAGTCATGCACTTGTGGTGGTATGCTGACAGGGTACAGTCTATTCTGTGAAACTGAGAAGGCTTAGAGGATATGCCCCAGTGCTCAGCTCAGCTGGGGGCTTGGAGAACTCCAGACAAGAGGTTGGGAGGGATATGCTATAAAAGCTTGAGGACTGACAAAGACCTGGCCAAGTACCAGTCTTTTGCAACACTTGATCCTGCCCATTTCTCCTCCCCTTGGTCAGGCCCTGTCATTGAATCACACAGAAACTGCAATGCGGTCTTTTCTCTGTTCCCTTCAATAGCTTTCTGGGTAGCCTATGTGTTATGGGACCTACAGCACACTTGGCTGTTTGAGTATAATCGCAGGTTCATCAGATTACTCAGGTACCCCAGAAGAGTAAGCATCCAGGCAAGCCAGAGTCCTTCAACTTGGGACATGTGCTCATAAAATAGAGCGAATATTTGTTGAGCACCTGCCCATGCCATGTAGACTAGGCAGGGATGAACAAAGTTAAGTTTTCTGCCCTCCTGGACTTCACATTTCTGGAAGGGAAAAATACAAAATTAGGAGAGTATATCATGAGGCCAACAACAGGAGATGAAACGGGGCTCTAGGAGAGTCCTGCTATAGAGAAGGTGCTAGAAAAAATAGTCAGTTAAGAGATGTAAGATGACTGAAGACATAAAGGACAAGAACCTTAAGGAAGAGAGAAATGAGTACTATGGCTTTGAACTACAGCTTACAGCTGTTAGAGTATGGGGAAGGCACTGTGCTCTTAGGCCATTGGTTCTTAACCTTCTTAATGCTACCACCTGTCAATATAGTTCCTCATGGTGTGGTGACCCCCAACCATAAAATTGTTTCTGTTACTACTTCAATGAAATTGTGCTATTGTTATGAATTGTAATATAAATACTTAATATGCAGGATATCTGATATGTGACCCTATGGAAGAGACATTCAGCCTCAATGGGGTCATGATTGAGAACAGCTGTCTTAGGCTTTACAATGCAGGGGTTCCTACAGTGAACTGGAGAGATGAAGTCTGTCACTTCCAGGTTCTGTGACATTTTGGCCATCATGTGATTTTCAGAGTCTCAGTTGTATCACCTGTAAAATAAATAATCATAGTCTTGTGGTTATGGTAATGATTAAATTAAACAGTGTAGGCTAGGAGTGATCATTAAACTTGAACACAGGGCTCTCCTGATGTCACGGGTGGGTCTTGACATTACATTACATTTTTTAAAGTGTTGTTTCATATGGAAAAAAATTCCAAGGCAAATCTATCTTATAAGGTGATTTGACTCAGAGGTTCAGCAGAGTCTGGCTCCAGTACTCTCAGTAAACTCCTTCAAGAGAGTCTGCATCCTCATCAGAGTCATCCCTACCTAATGGCAAACATGGCTGCACCATCCTTTTTAATGCATATACCTGCAGAAATTTTGAGCCTCAAACTGACACACCATTCTATAAGAGCTCCAAAAGTCCATCTAATTGGCTGAGGTTACATGCCTATCTGATCTGAACCAATTTCTGCATCCAAAAGGTGGGTAGTATTTATTGGCTGAATTTAGGTCACATGCTCCTGGATTTCTGGGAGGAAATACATGCTGTAATTTTGATTCAATAGTAGCCATAAGAGTTGCATGTTCAGTTGGGCCATGGAACATCAGTTCCCTTATCCTAGATTTGTTTAAGATGAGGCTAGAATAGAAAGAAGCAGAATGTTCCATTACCTAATGGGGATTTAGGCAGATTTTATAATTAGGAGATTTTATACTTTTATCAAGGAGCTGTTTCTTGCATCAGGATGCAGTGAAGTGTGGCCCAGTCTCTTTTATTTTGCCCTTGAGTCTTATCATTCTGTTTTAATTTTGTATAATAGCCAACCTAAAATGTAATATTAAAACTAAGGAAAATGAATTTTTAAGCTTTTTTTTTTTGTAACCTTCTAGTTTATACTGGATCACACTAGAATAGACTTCTATCATTGTCTTCTAATGAGTTTTAGTAACTAGCTTCTAATTTAGTTTAGTAACTGTTTCTAGTAACACATGTACTAAGAGGTGTTAGAATGTACCAGCAAAGCAATAACATGTGGGACCATTGTTTACTTGAGATAAACTAAAGAAGCACAGTGGAGATTTACAGCATCCTTGGGGGCAAGTATTTGCTTTACCAAGGAATAATTGTAATTAACTACAAAAATCAATAATAGTTAACACCCAGCATCAAGAAAGGAAGGAAGGAAGGAAAGAAGGAAGGAAGGAAGGAAGGAAGGAAGGAAGGAAAAAAGAAAGAAAGAAAGAAAGAAAGAAAGAAAGAAAGAAAGAAAGAAAGATTAACCATAATGAGTAAAAATAAAATTTGATGCCTGAAACTTTGGAATTTCACAACTCACATTTTCTGAGTTTTGGAGCAGACTTCCCTAACTGATCATGTTTGCCAGCTGTGTTTTACAGAAATAATCATTTTTCTTTTTTTATTTCATCTGAAATTTACTGCTCTTCATGTGATCTGAGAATGGCAGTTCATTTTGCTGTGAGTTCCAAACACAGAAATTTTCATTGTCACTGTAGAAAAGAGCCAAGCAGTTCTGGTGATGGAAGACAATGGGATGTCTCCTTTGACCGGGGCTGTCATGTTGCAGGGAGAAGGACTTGTTTCTTTGTGCAATTAAATACAAATGATAGACCCACTTGGATTAATTCTCCTTTCATTTCCTACCACCTTCACCCTTCCTCTGTTATTTTTTGGATCATTGATTTGGCAGCCAGAAAATCACCACAGGGAAAGAACTTCTTTTAAGTCACATTGAAATTTGGTCTTTCCCCACAGTGGCCAGAATTCGCCAGCAAAACCATTTCCTGTGCTTGATTTTTTTTTTCAGGAGCATGGAATAGATGGCTTTCTTCAGACTGAAAAATGGAACCATGAACTTGGAGACCCTTTTTCCCTTCTTCCCTAATAAAAATCTATACTATCCTCTAACTCAGTGGTTCTCAACCTTCCTACTGCTGCAGCCCTTTATACAGTTCTTCATGCTGTGGTAAGCCCCAACCATAATATTATTTCCATTGCTACTTCATAATTACAAGTTTGCTACTGTTATTAATCATAATGTAAATATCTGATATGCAACTCCTCAGAAATAGTCATTCTACCCCAAAAAGGGTTGCAGACTATAGGTTGAGAACTGGTACTCTAACTGAACACATATAGCTAATGAAAAGTCCACAGGAGACTGGGGAGGTGGCTCAGTTGGTTTGGAGGTGACTTGGTGTGTCTAAAGGTCAGGGATCATAGGATGTTGTAATCTTGTAGTCCCAGTACTTGGGAGGTAGAGGCAGAGGAATCAGAAGTTCTAATTCAAAATCAGAAGTTCAAATTAGATATACAATGATTTTGAGTCCAGTTTTATCCACTCATTTGCTGATGGATATTTAAGGCTGATTCTGTACCTTCACTAGAGTGAATACTATAACAATAAACATGAATGTGCAAACACCTCTGTTTAATGTTACTTAGAATTTATGGGCATATATTTGGGAAGGGTATAGCTGGATCATATGGTTGTTCTATTTTTAGACTTTTGTGTTGTGTGTAGCCTTTGATACCTTGCCTAAGCTCCAGGAATGGACCATGCTATCAGCCCCCGCCCAGAGAATAATGGATTCTCGGATGAAAACACAGACATACATATTTGCTCAATTTTAACTTGCCTTTTTGGCATAATTGCTGGGTGCTACTTATCTCCCACTTGGAGAAGCATGCCCTTATCAATACTCTCAGCTCGGGACCTCTCCACCAGCCCTCAACTTTAGTTGTTCTGTTACCAACTAAACACCTGCAACTGCCCACCTGCAGAAGTGGCCTATGGCCACTTCACCTGAGCTCTCACATGGCTGCTTTGCTTTTCTCTCTTTGAAGCATGGCAAACTCTCCTTTCTCTCCTGCATCTGTCTCTGGTCTCAGAGACCCTAAAGTTCCACCTATTCCTTCTGTCCAGCAATTGATCCATGGCTTCTTTACTGATAGATCAAGAACCAAATGGGGAACAAGACCTTAACATCAGAACCACCCCTGCACTTTTGGGGAACTTCTGATTACTGTAGTAGGTAAATCAGTTTGGAAAACACATCATAGAGTACAAAAGTTTCTTTGTCTTCATCTTTTTCAGTGTTTGTTGTTCTTGGTTTTCCTAATGGTATTTATTCTGTCTAGGGTGGGAAAGAATCTCAATGTTGCTTTTATATTTTCTTGATGACTAAGAATGTTGCATATTTTCAACTATTTTCTGGCCATTTGTATTTCTTTTTAAATTTTTTAATTCTTTGAAAATATCAGGTGTTTATAATTAAATATGATCATATCCACTCCCCATTTCTTCATTTCCACTCCTCTCAGACAACCTTAGCATACACCAAGACTATTTCTCAATTTCATATCCTATACTTAACAACAACAACAACAACAACAACAAACTGTTAAGTACATTTAGTGTTTACCTGTAGAAGGATTCTTGTTCCCTGGAACATGGGAATCTAACCAATGGTCAAACCCCCAAAGGAAAAAGATCTCCCTCTTTAGCAGCTGTCAACTGCCAATAGCTCCTCAGGAGGGGGTTAGGCCACATCAGTTCTTCCCCATCTATGCTGGGAGATTTACTTCCTTGATTTTATCCAAGAAACCATAGATTTGTGAGTTTCTGAAGCCAATAACTAGATTATATCCAAAAAATAACAGTTCACACCATATTGCAATCTCTTATGACTCTTTCAGTCTTCTCACCTCTTCCTCCTTCACGTTCCCTGACCTTAGGTGGAGTCATTAGGAAGATGTGTCATTGAGGACTAAACACTCAGGCACTTGACCTCTGCATCTTCACCAGTTATGTATCTCTGCATTGGCAGCTGCCCATTTTAAAAAGAAGCTTAGATCCTTGACAAGGTTCAAAACAGCAAACGTAGTTTATGGATATAAAGACAAATATTTAAAGTATAATTTGAAAATATGAACATTTAGTAAAATAACAATAATAAGTTCTACCCTATGGCTTATGAGTTCAAAGTCAAAAACTTTTGACTAGGTATATAGTACTAAGCATATATTCACCGCTATAGAAGAGGCCTTGAATCAAATCAGTTGCTTGTTTCATTCCAGTCATGCCACTAGTATACTTGTAGACACACTTTACCTGTGAGGTCAGTATTATAGCATGCAAGGTGTCGAATAAAATCATGATATCTCTTCTCCCCCAGCACACTGAACAGCACTCTGAAAACTACTCAGCAGGAAGAAAGTATCCCAGTTGATTGATTGATTGATTTCTCTAGTTCCTGAAGTCAACATGTGTGGTATCATCAGCAATAAGGTTTTTCTTGTAGCTGTGGTGGATAACCAACCACAGTGGTAATATTCTGTGTTGCTTTGCTTTGTTTATGAGTTCTGAGGATGTTAATAAATTGCAGAAAATATATCATGCCTGGCACTGGGATTTTTGTTTAATACCCCATGTCTTTTGGTAACAGCACTACACCTATACAGTCAGCCCTTATACTCTTCCTATATACCAGTGACAAACATTTCACAAGATAAATCAGGGAAACAAGCACATTCACTATACCCTCAGAAAATTAAATACCTGGGAATAATTCTAACCAAGGAACCAAAAGTCCCTCCCACACACACACACACACACACACAAAAACCACTTCAAGACACCAAAGAGTGAAACTAAGGAAGACATTTAAAAAATGAAAAAACCTACTGTGGTCATGGTTGAAAAGAAATCTTGTGAAAATTGTTATCCTGTGAAAAGCAATCCATAGATTCAGTCCAATCTCAATCAAGATTTCAAGACCATTTCTTTCCATATATAGAAAAGGAATCTCAAATTTTATATAGAAGCACAGAAGATCAAGTATAACTAAAGTAATCTGGAACAAAAATGAATACTGGTGGTGGAATTGGGGGGTGGAGTGACAGCTAATTTCAAATTATACCACAGAGCCAAAGTAACTGCAGTAATAAACATGGTATGCTATTGACATAGAAACAAATGTATAGACCAACAGAACAGACTAGAATGCCTATATAAATACACACAACTACAGCTACATGACGTTTTTCAAAGATGCCAAAAGTATACATTGAAGAAAAGAAAGGATCTTCAACAAATGGTGCTTGGAAAACCAGATTGCAGCCTGTAGAAAAATGAAACTAGATCCTTATATCTCACTCTGCTTCAAGTGGATCAAAGATGTCCACACAAAACGTTATACCCTAAAACTTCCAGAGGAAAAAAAATGTAGAATATAGTTCAACTGACAGGCAAAGGTGGGGGACTTCTGAAAAGGACTCCAGTGGCACAGGAAATACAAACAATTGGTAAATGGAATTTCCTTAAACTGAAAAACTGCTGTAAAGTGAAGGAAACTACGAAGACAGGAAGAAGCAGCCAACAAAATGGGAGAAAACATTTGCTAGCTGTTCAACTGAAAAAGGTTAAGTGTGTAGAATACATTAGGAACTCAAAAAGCTAAACATTAAGAAAACAAAGACCACCATGTATGGCGACACATTTTGATTCCAGTGTTGGGGAGGCAGAAGCAGATAGACCTCTGAGTTTGAGACCAGCCTGGTCTACAAAGCAATTTCCAGGATAGACAATGGGACACAAAGAAACCATGTCTTGAAAAACAAAACAAAAAAAAAAAGAAAACAAAAACTCAATAAAAATGGGCTTTAGAACTGAGCAGAAAATTTTCCAAAAAAAAAAAAAAAAAAAAAAAAAAAAAAAAAAAAAAGAAATACAAATAGCTTAAAACTCTTTAACAATTTACTAGACTGGGGTCAGATGGAAGTCTCAACTCAGTCATCAGGAGAACAAAAGGCAACAAATACTGGCTGGAGTGGATAGAAAGGGGGACCCTTAATTTTCTGTCAGCATGAGTGTAATCTAGAATAGACATTTTGAAAATCTGTCTTGAGGTTTCCAAAACACTAGGACTAGAACCAGAATATTATCCAACTATATTATTCTTGAGCACATACCCAACAGACTTTACATTCTACTATAGAAACACTTGTATGTCCATGTTCATCATATTCCTAGTCAAAATAGCTTGTAAATGGAATCAACCTAGATGTCCATCAACAGAAAAAAGGGATGAGAAAAACATGGTACATATAAGAATGGAATATTACTCTGCTGTAAAGAAAAATGAAATCATGGAATTTTCAGAACCAGAAAAATTATGCTGGGAAAATTAATTTATATCCAGAAATACAAATGTCATAGAGCTTTTGTGATTTTAATTTGAAGCACAAGGAGAGGTCAGGAAAACTACAAAGAAGCCTCAGCAAAGATGTGGGGAAGCATATTACAGAAGGAAGAATAAGATACTATGGGAAAATGGAAGTAGAGAGATGGACCATTGGAAGCAGAAGAGCTGAAGCAGTAAGAGTTGAGCCGTGTGGGGAGAAACAGGACATAACATGAAAGGTGAACCCGAAGGAAGGCTGTGTGGAAAGCCGTCATACACCTGCTGTCTCACAACTACACTTAAGATGAGTGGGAGGGAAATGTGAAATGAAAGAAGTAGGAAATCCTGGAGTTCAGATGTTTAAACAGAGCTGGTGTCAGGGAAGTAGCAGATAAAAGGAGGGTTAACCAAAACTTAGGGTGTATGAAAACTCCATCTGGAACCCATTAGTTAGTTGGTAAGCTCATTTCAAAGTGTCTGTCTTTTGAAAACTGTCCATTCATTTGCCCATTAATTGGTTGAACAGTGTTCAGTGCTTGATGTTTTAGTTCATTTTAATTTATTTTTAGTTTACAAAAGACTGGGTTTCATTACATTTTTCTACATATACATCCATGTACTGTGGTCACACATGCTTCCCCTCAAATCTTCCTTCTCCTGGCTCCCAAGCCCTCTCATTGGTCCTGTTCCTTCCTATAAAAGGTCTCTCTCTCTCTCTCTCTCTCTCTCTCTCTCTCTCTCTCTCTCTCTCCCTCTCCCCCCTCTCTCTCTCACACACACACACCTAGATCTCTCATGTAAGAGAAAATAAATACTATTTTATTTTTCTTCCCCTCCCCAGCTACCCTGTCTTCCTCTCCTCTTCACACTGCCTTCAGACCCCATGTAGCCATTGGACAGCAGCCTCTAGCATCAAATCCTATACACTCATATAAACACAAGTTAATTTACCTTGTACAAATGGCATAAACTTTAGGTTCTTTTGTCTTTCTTTTAATAAAACTGATGAATAAGCATACAGTTTATACGGACAAGGAGAGTAATGTTTCATACTCAATTTTTAACTAAAATGAATGGGTTTGGGGGAGGTATTTTTCATGCTGTTGGGTTTGTTTTCATGTTTGTTGGGTGTTTTGCCTCTAGTTCTGGATCCTGTCATCTCAGCTTCAAGACTGCTAAGACTAGAAATGTGTGCCACCATACACAGTCTTGTAAGTGGCATTTTGATATTTTATTTATACTAAAATATACTTTTTTTTCAAAATAAGCTTGTGATCCAAAAACAATCATTTATGCATTATCAAATGAAGAAGTAAAAATATTGCTATAATAAATTGTCCTCAAAAATAAAAACAATAATGGGTAGATTGAAATACCTATAGTACACAGATTAAAAGCTGAGGTTTGAGACAGCAGCCACATGGTGAAAAACCGAGAATTTGGACCCAGATCATTTTTGTGTCTACAAAACTACTCATGACAAGAGTCACAGGAACTAATCAAGAAATCTGATAGTTAAAATGCTGACAGTCAAGAATAACAGCTCGGCACACTTAGAAGAAATAGAAAGAAAATGAAAAAGATGTACACAAGACTTTCTGCAAATCAGTTAGCTAATTTGGAAAAGATGGGCAACTTCATCGGACCACAGAAACTGACCACTCAAAAATAAACGAAAAACTTAAGTACACATGTAAGAGGCTGAAAAAACCTTCCAAAGTCTTTCATAGAAAGAACCCAGACCGACATAGCTGCACCACTGTTTTCTTCTAGCCATTTAAGTGAGAATTCGCAAGAGGGTTACTATTACAGGAAGTAGAAAGAGGAATGCTTCAGGACTCCTTCTATGAGCCTTTTTCTCTGGATACTAGGTCTACACAGAGTCATAACGGGAGAAGAAACTCATGGGTCAATATCTCTTACAATAATAGGCACCAAAAATTTAACAAAATTCTAGGAAACTGAGTCCAGGCACAAGTTTTTAATGATGATGATTCATTAAAAGTAGTCATTAGTCACTGTGATTGAAGAGAATTTGTCCCAGGAACTCAAGGCTGATGCACATCCAAAGCAACCAATGATATGCACTGTATCATTAGAAAAAGACTCAGAGTTGTTCAGTTCTTTCAATAAATACAGAAAAAGCTTCTGACAAAACTCAAAGTCCTTCAGTAAGAATTATTCAGGGCAAGTGACGACAAGGAAACGATTTCAGGTTAAGTAAGACAAGTCCCCATAGGCTTCTATGTTAGAATGTCTGGACACCAGTTAGAATTAGGAGGTGTGGTCTTGTTGGAGTAGGCATGTTATTAGGAGTAGACTTTGAAGGTCTCAAAAGCCCAAACAGGCCCAGCCAGTATTATTCTCGTTCTCTCTCTCTCTCTCTCTCTCTCTCTCTCTCTCTCTCTCTCTCTCTCTCCAGTTATTGCTCTACTGCCATGCCTGCCTGCCTGCCTGCCTGCTACCGTGCTTATTGTCATGATGGTCATACACTAATCCCCTGAAACTGTAAGTCAGCCCTTAATTAAATGTGTGTGTGTGTGTGTGTGTGTGTGTGTGTGTGTGTGTGTGTGTGTGTGTGTGTGTGCTTAGTCCTGGTGTCTCTTCACAGCAATAGAAAAGTAACTAAGATTAATTTTTTTTTTTTTCGAGACAGGGTTTCTCTGTGTAGCCCTTGCTGTCCAGGAACTCACTCTGTAGACCAGGCTGGCCTCAACTCAGAAATCCACCTGCCTCTGCCTCCCAAGTGCTGGGATCAAAGGCGTGAGTCACCACTGCCTGGCAAATGTGTAGCCCAGGCTGGCCTTGAACTTGTGATCCTTCTGCCTCTGCCTCCTTCAGCAAATCCTACCAGGGTGTGCCACCACAACCGGCGATAATTCTTTAACTTAATATACTTTACCTTTGAAAAAAGTCTTGGCCAACACCTGCAAATGAAAGACTGAATATTTCCACTAAAACTAAGAATAAGACTAAGATATTGTGGCTTCTGCTTTGTATTTTTCTGGGTATGTAGCCAGGCCAATTAGGGAAGAAATGGAATTAAAGACATTATGATTAGTAAGAAAGAAGTACAAATAGTTTTGTTTGCAGATGGCATGATCTATTTTAATCACATTTATTTATTTAATTTTTTATGTATGCATTCTTGTTGGGAGGAGAACATGCTACAGTGCCTGTGGAGGTCACGACAACTTGTAGGAGTTGGTTCTCTCCTGTCATCAAGTGAATCTCTCGGACAGAATTCAGCTTGTCAGATTTGAACGTTACCCAACGAGCCCTTTACATGGCCCAAGGGAATGATCTTATAAATGCTAATCTAAGAAAGCTACTGGCAAAACTATTAGAAAACTTTAAATCGGTTTTTGTTCTTGCTCTAGGTAACCCTTCTGTCCAGCCGCTATGATAAACACCAGCAGATCCACTGCCATGCATCTCGTGGGCACCACAGCATTCAGGAGACCCGTCTCCAGGATGGTTGGAATGGCCTTAGTCATGAGGCTTTTAGATTTGTTTCAAGAAGGGATTGTGCATCGGAAGCAATCAAGGGTGTGGTTGTTGGTATTCATTTGGGTACTACTAACTCCTGTGTGGCGGTTATGGAGGGCAAACAAGCAAAGGTCCCAGAGAACGCTGAAGGTGCCAGAACTACCCCTTCTGTGGTTGCCTTTACAGCAGATGGGGAACGACTTGCTATGCCAGCCAACTGTCAAGCTATCACCAACCCAAATAATACCTTCTATGCTACTAAGCATCTTATCTGGACAATGGTACAGTGAACCTGAAGTACAGAAAGACACTAAGAATATTCCCTTTTAAATTGTCGCTGCCTCCAATGGTGATGTCTGGGTTGAGGCTCATGGAAAACTCTGTTCTCCAAGTCAGATTGGAGCATTTGTGTTGATGAAGATGAAAGAGACTACAGAAAATTACTTGGGCCACACAGGAAAAAAAAAAAAAAAAGCTATGATCACAGTCCCTGCTTATTTCAGTGACTTACAGAAACATGCTACTAAGGATGCTAGCCAGATATCTGTGCTAAATGTGCTTGAGTGATCACTGAGCCTCCAGCTGCTGCTCTGGCTTATGGTCTGGACAAATCTGAAGATAAAGTCACTGCTGTGTATGATTTAGGTGGTGGAACCTTTGACGTTTCTATCCTGGAAATTCAGAAAGGAGTGTTTGAGGTGAAATCTACCAACGGGGACACTTTCTTAGGAGTGAAGACTTTGACCAACCTTTGTTACAGCACATTGTCAAGGAGTTCAAGAGGGAGACAGGAGTTGATATGACCAAAGGCAACGTGGTACTTCCAAGGGTTCGAGAAGCTACTGAGAAGGCTAAATGTGAACTCTCCTCATCTGTGCAGACTGACATCAACTTGCCGTATCTTACAATGGATGCTTCTGGACCAAAGTATTTGAATATGAAGCTGACTCGAGCTCAGTTTGAAGGCATTGTCAGAGGTCTAATCAAGAGAACTATTGTTCCGTGTCAGAAAGCTATCTATGCAGGATATAGAGGTCAGCAAGAGTGACATAGGAGAAGTGATTCTGGTTGGTGGCATGACGAGGACAAGGATGACCAAGGATCAGCAGACTGTGCAAGATTTTTTTTTGGTAGAGCCCCAAGTAAAGCTGTTAATCCTGGTGAGGCTGTAGCCATTGGAGCTGCCATTCAGGGAGGTGTGTTGGCTGGTGATTGTCCAGATGTGCTACTCCTGGATGTCACTCCCCTCTCTCTGGGTATTGAGACACTGGAAGGTGTCTTTACCAAACTTATTAATAGGAACACCACTATTCCAACCAAAAAGAGCCAGGTGTTTTCTATGGCTGCTGATGGACAAACTCAAGTAGAGATTAAAATGTGTCAGGGCGAACGAGAGATGGCCAAAGACAAAAAAACTTCTAGGACAGTTCACATTGATTGGAATTCTCCCAGCCCCTCCTGGAGTGCCTCAGATGGGAGTTACATTTGACATTGATGCCAATGGGATCATGCACATTTCTGCCAAAGACAAAGGAACAGGTAGTGAGCAGCAGATTGTAATCCAGTCTTCTGGTGGATTAAGCAAAGATGATACTGAAAGTATAGTTAAAAATACAAAGAAGTATGCCGATGAAGACAGGAGAAAGAAGGAACATGTTGAAGTAGTTGCTATGGCTGAAGGAATTATTCATGATGCAGAAACCAAGATGGAAGAATTCAAGGACCAGTTGCCTGCTGATGAGTGCAACAAACAAGCTAAAGGAAGGGATTTCCAAAATGAGAGAACTCCTTGCTCAAAAGGACAGTGAAACAGGAGAAAACATTAGGCAAGCAGCATCTTCCCTTCATCAGGCATCATCGAAACTCTTTGAAATAGCATATAAAGAGGTGGCATCTGAACGGGAAGGTTCTAGAAGTTCTGGCACTGGGGTACAGAAAGAAGATCAGAAAGAAGAGAAACAGTAATAGTGGCAGTGCATTGTGGAGCCAGAAGGATGACATACTATGAAGCCTGGAAGTAAAGGGACTTTCTGAGCAGAAAAGGGGCAAACGTCAGTCTTTTTACTGCATTTTTGAAGTATTCTATATATAATTTCCTTAATATATAAATTTAGCAACAATTGTTAACTCATTTAATGGGTAATAAAGTCAGTAATAGTAGGTTCAAAAAAATGAAAAGAAAACTTTAAATCATCAGTTGTGTACTATGCAAGACTAATATGCAAAAATTAATTTTGTTTTTATCCTTACACTGCACACTGTGTGTATGTGGCAACCCTGGCTTATAATTTGGTGGTATTTGAAGGTAGGACCTTTACAGGGCGATTGGGCATAGACATGATCACAAAGCTGTGACCCTCAGGAAGGAAATGATGTCCTTATCAGAAAAGAGAGGAATGAGCATTCTCTCTCTGGCCCTACCATATGAACTATGGGCAGATGGCAGGCATCTACAAACCAGACAGAGTCTTGATTAGAGATACATAACACTAGCACCCCCAATATCAAGTCTTTAACTTCAAGAATGAGTGTTTCTTCCCAAAGCCTCCCAACTTGGAGTATGTTGTAATACTTAATAACTAAGATAACTAGCATGAAAATACCAAAAGTGAAATTAAGAAAGCAATTCCTTTAAAAGTACTATAAAAAATATAAAATACTGGCATTAACTACACCCCCATCCTCTCACAGGAGTGATCTACAAATTCCATTTAGTACATATCAAATTTCAACTTTCTTCTATGTAGAAACTGACCAGCTATTTTTAAAATGCATATGAAAATTTAAGGAATCTAAATGTCCAAAGAACAAAGTTGAAGGCTCACACCTCTATTTTAAAAGTCATACAAAGATTCAGTTATATAACAGTGTATTCTTAGCAGACTGTAAACCTGGTTAGGCTGTAAGCAGACTGGTCAGATAGATAGCAGAGTCCAGGTAAAAAGTCTTATACTTACTGTCAGTTGATTGCTGGGATAAAGAGAGTTCAATGACAGAATTGTCATTTCAAAAGTTAGATTGAGAGGGATGGATTACTATGTTCAAAAGTACTACATCAGCCAGTTTCTTATGCCACTTACAACATCTAATCAAAATAGGTCATAGATCCACAAATGAAGGCTAAAAATGTAGGAGTGTCATAATAAAACCAAAAGGCCAATGCCTGTGACCTAGGGTTAGTCAAAGCTTGGCTGTGAGGCCCCATAGTGGGAATTACTATGGCTATGCACAGAGTGGGGTCAGAGCATGCCAGCATTTTATCCTGCAAGCCTCATCCTTGATGAGGTACAGCTTACGTTCTACTGGATTATTGCCAGCTCTTTCAGTGATGTTTGCTTTCTTCATACTGGCTCGAGTCCTAACATGTGGGGCACACACACACACACTCACACACACATACTCACACACACACACACAGAGACATACAGACATGCACACCCTCAAACACATGCACACTCATGTGTGCACACACACACACACTCACATGCACACGCACAAGATTACTGCATTTCCGAACCCAAGATGATCATTCATGCTATCACTAAAATAGTGAGAGCTACAGGAGAATGAAAACTGATTTCTGTTGCCTGACTCATAATGGATATCGCAACTAAACAATAGTTTCCACTCTGAAACTCCTTTGTGATTCATAAATAAGGCTATAGCTAAAATTATGAAAATTTGAAAATCAAGGCTTGGATCCAACTTCCAGTGTCCATATGCCACCATCACAAGTGTGTACTGAGTGTAACAGCTGAAACCTCCACTAGACCCATAGTAGAATCCTAGGGTACCAAGTATTTACTAAGCCATTGAACCAAACGGCTATGAAGTATGAAGTGCATATTCATGTTTAGATCCTACATGGTCCTTGGAAGCCTGCTCTAGAGCAGAACTTTGTGGTATAGGAAAACCAAGAATGCATAGTCTGGTGTACATAGGTTAACCTCCTGGATCTCCTTCAGGAAAGGCCTCTGCTAATAACACTGACAGCAGCAGCCTCCAGCTCTCAACCTTGTTACAGCTGACCTTAGCTTACATCACCTGAGCTTCTTGGGGAAGTTAATATCTAAGCTTATATCTTGGGGAAGCCAGTTGGAAAGACTGTTGAGGAGTATAAAGACTTAACTCTCTTATCCCTACCTGGAAAGCTAGGTCAAGCCTCTGTAGTTTGGGAGCTCTTCACAGAGTTGGTCAAACTGTTGAAGAGTGAGGGTGGGTCTCTCCTCAGAAATGTATTATTCTGCCTTCTCAATGCTACTCTCTTCTCTCTGCTTCCCTTGCATCAATCCGTGGTCCTACTTACATCAATTTCACTGATAGATCTGCCTATCCAATTACTTTGAGTCCAGAAACTCAACAAATGATGTTCTACCATTCATGATTTTTGTCATTTGAATGTAGGATTGATACAATCAACACTCCTGCAACCTCAGTTCTTGGGCATAATTTTGAAACGTGTTTTGAGGCCATTCCCTAGCGTCCTACAACAGAACCACAGCCTGACTGCTCTCTAACAGTTACACCACCTCCCAGGGACATCACACCCGAACTTCAGTGCCTTCATCTTGCTGCCTTGGTTCTCCATGTGCCTGCTGCATACGTCATCTCCAAACCAGATAGTTTACATTGGAGTTATTGCTTCCAAATCTGCCTCTTAGCAAACACTGTTAAGGGACACGTCTGTCTTGACCACAAAGAAATTATTGAACACTAAAGAGATATACTGATACAAAAAAGTATACAGGCATCCCAGACTCAAAGGTAATTTTTTGTCTCTTTTAAGCTTTGCTTGAAGTTGAGTAAATAATAAATTAAAAATCCACTTCACCTCTTTAGTGAATAGGTGGCTGATGTTACACAGAGACTTGTTAGATCTGTCAAAGGCGATGCCCCTTCTGAGAGTCAGGCCCTTCTCTCATCTCCATCACCCTTCTCTGCCAGTGGCCCTGTCACCAGGGCTATCTCCCTCATGGATATATAACAGCTAGAGAAACAGAGCAAGGCTGGTTTCAACAACTGAAAATGTTGTTCTGCCTTGGTCTCACAATCAAAGACAAGTGGCCATGTCAGAAGCCATGGATGAATTATTACTTCCTCATTTTGAAATTGATGGAAGTCATTTTCAAATCCAGTTCTTTCCATATAGCCATTAAGAAAGTGCTCATAGGCTCACTAGCACAGGTCCACACACACACACACACACACACACACACACACACAAACACACATACACACTAAAGAGAGAAGCACACAGGCACAGATATAACACACACACATATATAAATGCACAAAAACACATGTACAAAGACAGACAGAGAAAGAGAGAGGTCCAAAATTTATACTTTGATCATTATGCAGAAATTAGAGAATTAGAAAACTAATACAGTAGCAGCCACTGTGAGTACTTACCAGGTATTTGGGAACTGGAACTACCCAACAACATCTCTATTCCCCATTTGACAGGTGAGTCACCTGAGAATTAGAGCATAGAGTACTTGATAAGAAACAAATACAAGCTCTAGGAAACTGGATCACCTACACTTGTCTTCTCAGCACAGTGCTCAGTGTGCATTGTTAGATACATGTGCAGTGAATAGCAGACACATGAAAAATCTGTTCCAAACAGCAAATGTTTGTCAACAAAAGAGTCATCCAGGGCAGATGCAGCAGATGTTTTTTTCTCATGAATATTTGTCTATGGCATTGTAGCAGAAGTACCTATATAGGGCATGGCTATACTCCAATAAAATTCTGTATGTCAAGTTCAGAGAGGTCAGGATTTAGTCCATGGGTTATACTTTGTTGACCCTATCCTAAAACATTGCTTCTCAAAGTGGTGTGGTCTCAGAGTTCATATCACCTGGAGCAGAATGGTGTGTTACAACCTAGAGCCATCTGCCTACTCAAATAGCATCTGCATTCAACAGGTGCCTTGGGGATTTATGTGCACATTAACATTTGAGAAGCATTGCTCTGGGAGATTTGAGTAGTTTGTGTGTCAGTTGGGATCATTTGGTAGGCTCTTAAATAAATGATTATCTCCAGTCAACATGGTTAAATGTGGTACTAGCAAAATTTGGTTGTCTTTATGTGATCACCCAATTCCACACTGGTTCCTTCTCCTCCTGATGAAGAAATGTCTGGGAAACACCAGAAGCTTTCAAATAGCCTTTAAATCTGCCCAATCTGAGTCAATATGACATGCAGTTAACATGCCGAAGATCAGGAAGCCATGTCTTCCTTTTTTTCCACAGAGCAGAATCCACTTCCACTCAACCTAGAATCTTATTGCTCAGATAAATGTACAAATAATTCAGGTGTCTGCAATCACAGCTCATTAAATGCCCACAACCTGCACATCTGTTCCTGTGGATGTCAAGACCAATGTCCTGACTGATTAAATGCCTGATCATTATATTCATTAACTGTACTGTGTCTTATGAGAGATAAATTTTATAGTCAAAAGGACTGAGACATCCAGGATAGAGAGTCCAGTAAATCCTCCTTATCTACAGATTCTGCCAACTGGGGCTACAAGCACCTGGAGATGATATAGCACAGTTAAGCCTTCAACTGTTGAGTCTGGACTGCACATATTCATATATTTTAGTTTTGAATCACTGTAGCAAGATGATTATGTTGCAGCATTTACACTGTGCTAGGTGTGATAAGCGATCTGAGGTGATTTAAAGTAAACAAAGGATGTGTGAAGGTTCTTTGCAAGTACTGCTCTTGAGCATCTGTGCATTTGGGGATCCGCAGGGGTCATGGAACCAATTGCCCTTGGATATTGAAGGATGACTGCATTGCCCTAGGCTAAGAAAAATCTTGGCAGCCTGCTCTGCCTCTTATTAACAATATGTGTCTGAACAAGTCATTCAAAACCACAGAACCACAGTCATCTCAGAAACACATGGATTTCAAACAGCAACTTCTATTTCCTTTACCCCTGTAAAAGAGCTACAGGCTCACAATCCTCCAGCTTTGCTTATGATTCTAAAAGTATGCCTTTAACATTGTCGAACATGTACATAAAAATTCATAGTAAGATTGATTCATCCCAAGATATTTTAACACTAAATATAGAAGCAACAATACGAATGCAGCTAAATAAGCTATAGGCAGCCAGGAGTCTCTCACAAACAAGAAGACCCACTTGCAAAGAAGGGAAGCTATATGTCTGTGCTACACGGTTACACAGGCATAACGATGAAAATAAAGCTGTATCCACTGATGCCAAGATGTTCATTTTTGTATCTTTACACTATTATAAATGTTACCAGTGATAATATCTTATAACTGCTATTTTTGATGTGTGATATATGTTTATCAGTGTGGTGAATGTGTGTGCAAGTCCATGCAAGTCCATGTGTATTCCTTAATGTGTAGAGGACAGAGGTTGATATCCATTCACACACACACACACACACACACACACACACACACACACACACACACACATATATATATATATATATATATATATATATATATATATATATATATGTATTATACATGCATACTTGCAGGTAAAAACTCATACACACAATACATTCATAATACATGTATGTATTGTGTGTATGAGTATTTGCCTGCAAGTACGCAGGTATACTGGAGGAATTCTGTTGTGCATGAAGGTCTCAACATAGAGGGTGGTATTACATCCCCTGAAATTAGAGTTACAAATGATTGTGAGTTACCCTGTGAATGCTAGGAACTGAACTCTGGTCCTTTGCAAAAGAAGCAAGTGCTCTTACCTACTGAGCTATATTTCTAGGCTCTGTAAAATTCACACATATACACACATGAGAACAGACACATATACACAAGAATATATTGAAAGAAAACTCTATTTGACTTACCCTTTGAGACTAAAGTAAGAATGTGGATGAGTCCCATGGGATTGGGTGCTGGCTCTACTTCGTTCCATATCTAAAGACAGTGCATAAGAAAAAAGACCTTGGAGATGTTTGGCCCTGCCAATTTATTATTTTGCCTTATTTTGTGGGAAAAGAGACAGAATGGCCTGTGGCTATAGGGAAGCCAGTCTTCTGCTGGCTCGTTGAGACATCACTTCTGATCATGAGAGAGTTATGAGGCAGTGTCATTCAACAGGCAGATCAGCAAGATGTCAAAACATCCGAAGTTGTGAGTAAACAGACTGAGATGCTTCAGTGAAGACTTACTGTGAACAGAGCCTATGGTTCCCTTCTGCCCTGTAGAATGGCTGAGAAGAAAACCTCCATCTCAGGGTGTGGTGGTGGCACTGCTAGCCTAGCCTAGCCCAATGGGCTTTTGGGTAGGAATAGCCCAGTACAAGTTGACACTTCAAAGTCTTTTCTCAGACAGACAGACAGACAGACAGACAGACAGACAGACAGACACACACACACACACACACACACACACAATGCTGTGTCCTAAGCAAATCAGCTTTCTCAATGGGACTTTCATCACACTGAAGGAAATTACACTACCCCGATTCTCTTGTGTTCCCAGTTTGTAGGTTTATGCTGTCCACAGTTTTATCTCTTAGACTTAGTTGCCTGTACAAATCTCAAACCTTCTGTAAGCAAAGCTCAGCCCACCATAACAGGCGACAGAGTACTGAGACCTCTTGCTCTTCGGCATCTTTCATGTTTCAGCTGAGGATCCGCTTAGTGAGTTATGCTTAAGGAGTCTGTGAACAGAGGCGTCCACATCAATCATGAGTAATCATGAACAAAACTTGGATGGAGTTATCACTGAAACAGGACTGGTGTGTATGAGTCACTGGGCTGCTGAGGGACCCCTGGGGGAGCTTCTGTGGTCTTTGTTCTACTTTTGCATAACTTTGAGTTATTCATAATAAAAAGTTAGTGATAGGCTCAAAGTGAGCATGGAGTCTCTGTGTCAGGAGGAAGAGGCCAATTAGCATGTCAGCAAAACCAATCCCTGTGTTTCAGAGAAGAGAGTGATGTGGTAAATGGAGCTCCTTAGGTTTTAATGACAATGAGAAGAAACAACACAAAAGCCCCGGAACTGAAGCTGAAAGTGAGTTACTAGAACAGAACAGAACTTTGTGAAATAAAAAATACATTAAATAAATTAAAAATGCTAATGACAAAAATCATATTTAGTGTGAATTATTTATACTTGTTTTAACTCTTTTCCTTATTTTCTACATTGAGTGTGTATTTCATTTATAATCAGTGAGAAATTAAATAATCCTTATTTGAAACTAATGGTGTTTCAATTTTCACTCAGATGGCTGGGTCTGAAAAAACACAGACTGTAAGATTCAAACCATCCTACTAACTGTTAATCCCACTGGATGAGATTAAGACAACTACCAAAATTTTTGAAGTGAAATTTGAAGCAATCTTTATTAAATACAAACCAGGATAATCAACACTGGCCAGGTCCATACCTGGGATTCCCAGAGAATGGTTATGAATTATGTTATTCTGGTGCTTATAAAGGCAAAATCACAAGGCTATGCACTTGCCAAATTTGTCCAACGCAGGCAAGCATGTGTCCTGACATGCTTTCTGTCTATACTTCAGCTTATGTGTGCTCAAGCAGTTTGGGCAACCTGTCTTGTTTATAGAAGTGAAAGCACATGGCTTGTTATTTTACATGAACAACCCTCAGCATTCCAGTAATCTATTTTTTGGGCACGTAGAGCTTACAAGTTAGAGGCAGTTTTACTTTAAGGATCTCTTAAACATAGTAGTTGAAACTTAAAGCACTGAGTTTTAGCCTTCACGTGACTTTAAATTTGGCTCTCCTTACTCCTGTGGCAAAGCTTTAGAACAATAAGTTTGCTTTGATGTTCCCATCAACAGTAGAAAGTTAATAAAAGGCAAAGCATAGCTGGGCTTGCAGCAGGCCTATAGTATCAATACTCCAGAGTTAAATGCAAGAGGATCTTCCTGGGTTTGAGGCTAGCCTGGTCTACAGAGTAAGTTCCAGGCAACCACAGTTACAAAACAAACAAACAAACTTCAAAACCAGCCAAGTAACCAACCAAATACCTATTGGTTTAGATAGTACTTAAATTGTCTGGCTGCTGGCTACTTCTGAATGAAACTCATTTGTAATTTTATGTGGCAGGGCTGAGGTTAAAGTAGTTCACTATGCAGTCTCCTGTTGTGTTATTCCAACCCTCCACCCCTACCCCACCCCAGGCATAAACAAGAGAAGCTTCCTAGAGAAACTAGTTTGGTAGTTGTCCAACTACCAAATTTTGATAGTTTACCAGATTGTTTTGCCTAAAAAGATGTGCATTGCTTGCCTATTGCCTAGCTTATTAGGAATATCAAACAAATGGAGCCCACTAGCTCCAAAAGTGCTCACGTCACATTTAATATATTGGCTCCCAGTTGCCACGATGACTCAGTCTAACTCAGTAAGACAGACACAGACACTTGGTGTTTTAGAGAAGACCAGAATAATTTATATTTTCCCTAGGTTAGCCTTGAGGTCAGTTTTTGTAAGGCTCAGTTATCCAGGGGTAGAGGAAATCTGCCAGAAAAGCTGAGCTGTGCTCACTAATGAACACTGATTTAGCTCCTAGGTCCTTATAGCTGATTAGGCTGGACGTGGCTGACAGCTCCCACGAGGGCAGTCCCTGGCTCTGGCTCCTTCCTTCAGGATGGAACTGACTGAGATGAAGAGGCCTCAGCTCTTTTCTGCACCTCTAATCTAGATATTTTCAGTCTGGAGAAGAGCAGCTATGGGCAAAAATGTCCAAACCCTCCTTTACCCATTATCATTTCACTCAGAATGTCTATTATCCCCACCCTTTTCTCCCTAGTGCCTTTTAAAGTTGGTTTGTGTTGTGTCATTAACATCCCAGCAGCCATGCAAATCACCATGGTGGCTAAGATTCAAGGGTGAAGAAGTAAGAAAATCTTTTTGTGAAAAGCCTTGCAAAATCCTGTGACAAAATTTGAGCCTACAAGAAAAAAACGGGGGTCATTGGTTACAAACTTTCATAAGAACCAGTGCTTCTCCATACTCTATTCAGAGTATCTAATGGGAATTCATGCTTTCACTTGGTCAGTGTTCAGCTGGAGCCCGTTCCTGGCCCCTGCACAAGCAGGGAAACCCTATCTTTCCTCCTTCTACCAACCATGTCTGCTCTGAAAAACTCCAAGAGGATGACATCAAAAGCCCAGTTCTGCATCTATGCCAGTCAATATAACTAACCTTCCTGACATGGCCAGCCCACTCACCCATATGCCCACCCTTGGACTTAGCTTTTGACCATACTTGAACATGGTCCCAGCTCCTAGCTAACGTGTCATCACCCCTAGCCTAATATCTATAAAATCTCCCTGGCCTAGTCAGAGTGCAGGACTTCCTCAGCCCGGTTCTTTGGGGCTGATAAACCCACCCAGGAGCATCGTCCGTAAACCTTCAATTAGTTCCTTTTAAATTGCTCTTATCTGACCTCTATTTACATTACCAAGAAAAAGAAAATGCCTACTAGTCAGCTATGAGTTGTTTTAAAGATAAAACTTTCAATTTCCAGAATCTGGTCCTTTAGTTAATACAGTTACACAATCACAGTTTGAAGTTAATTTTCCAACATATGAATATAGTTCCTCGTGAATTTTTGGTACAGGTGGTCTGTAGTTAGCTGATACACCTTCATGGTAACCTGATAAACAGCCATTCAGTTTTCAAACTGCATCTACTCTCATCTCTCCCACAAAGTTCTTTGGTTCCTCTAGGTAGAAATAATCATACCCTCCTCTATCTACCACTGTGCCTTGCAACTAGTTTTGCCTTTTATGATTTCCTTTCTTTTTTCTCTTTTTAAATCATGATCTGCCTGAAACCACCTAAAAGACTAAAAAAAAATACAGGTTAAAGGATCAGTTGCTAGAGTTCAAACAACTCATCTCTGATCTTCTACTTAAGGAGCCCTTAGCAAGTTGTGTCATCTGAAGCTGTACATAGTTTTCTTGTGTGTGTTTGATAGGAGTAATAATTGCATAACCTTGAAAGGGACACTGAGAGATTTACCTGAACACTAGCCATTTTAGAGAATACCTGCACACAATATCAAAAGAATCTGTTGTGAAAATATTATCCTTGATATTAGTTAGTAGTTTCCACACTGCCTGTTTTACAACACTGAACTTACACTGTCAAAGAATGTGATGCTCATTGCATCTTGTCAAGGTCTTTTCAATCTCATTGCTTAGAGCAGAAGTATTAATAATGACGTGGCCACTGGGACCTGAAGGGAAGGGGGCAGAAAAGTAAGAGCAGGGCAGTGGAACTAATCTTCATTGCTGATAACAATGTACAATTCTATGAGGATGAGAGAAATACAAAAGGACTAGAATGTACCTCATTTATATTTATCCTTATGGATCTCCTCTTAAGTCTTGTATTTTTGCTTCTTTGTGCAGAGCATCTCTTTAAGTCATTTCAATAGGCTCCTTTTGCCAGCGACCAAGTGATCCAATGATGTGGTAAATGAAATGACACAGCACACTCACCCTTGAGACTAGAAGAGAAGATGGAACAGCATTATATAAGCCACTCCCAAGTCCTCAGACTGAAAGGTGCATTTCCTTTGGCACTTCTCATCTTCAAAATAGGTGAGCTGAGGCTTAGCAGATGCGAACAGATGGTACCCTGATAAATTACATTAATACTCTAAAAACAAGGGAGGGAAATGGCATCTGCAGAATGGGAACGGTATTTTAAAATGAATTGTGTACGGATTCAGAGCATCTGAAGGTGGCTTTACAATTAGCAGGTTAGCATTGTCCTTATTTTGCCACATTTAAAGGAAATGTGTAACAACTAGAAAGATATGCGTTAGCATTGAGGCACTGCCAAATATCACATGCAAAAGATGAGTTTGTCTATGACTCATGAATAGGTCTTATTATTGGTCATTAAGGAAATTGTCTCTGCTGAATGTGGTGGCACATGCCTGTAATCGAGTACTTGGGAGGCAGAAGCAAGAGGATCAAAAGTTCAAGGCCAGCCTGAGTTGGAGCATGAGACTTGGACTCAAAACTCCAAAGCTGGAGAGGTAGCTCAGGGGTGATGCTCTTGCCTGGCATGTATAAAAAACTAGGCGTCAATTTCCAGACTAAAATAAGTTAAATGTCTCTGCAGCAACCTTTATTTGCAATTTTTAAAAAGTAACTTGTGGTGTGATAAAATACCAAAGCTTAAGTGATATAGGAGTCTATTTGGTGACAATTGAGTCTTCTAGTTCCTAGTGTCTCTTCAAGAGGAAATATCATTACGTATTTCTTATGTATCCTTTCTTTTCATATGCTGACATACTCTGTTAAGTATATTACTACTTGACATAATGAAAGACTTTTAATAACTTCACTTTGCCTGTCTTATTTAAAACTAAAACTTCACAACTTGGAGGATTTTAATGACTTGGGCGAGGATGCTCAGTGACTCAGTTTTCACTTAGTTTTAAGTGAAAAAAACTGGTTCAAGAAAATATATACAAGCATTGCTATCACATACATACACAGATGGGGGAGGGAGAGAAAGGGAAAGAGAGGGAGAAAGAGGGAAGGAGAAAGAGGGAGAGAGAGCTCTTCTTCCTCTCTCACTATTTTGACTCCATTCTTTTTTAATTAATTTGATTTTTATTATTTATTCTTTGTTTACAGTCCCGACTTTATCCCCTTCCAGGTCTATTCTCTGTCCCACATCCCATGCCTCCTCCCTCATCTCTAAGAGGATGCCCCCAACCCCCCAACCCCACCCCTATCCCACCAGACCTCCACACTCCTTGGGGCCTCAAGTCTCTTGAGAGTTAGATGCATCTTCTATGAGTTCAGACCAGGTAGTCCTCTGCTGTATATGTGTCAGGGGACTCATATCAGCTGGTGTATGCTGCCTGGTTGGTGGTTCAGTGTCTGAGAGATCTCTGTGGTCCAGGTTAGTTGAGACTGCTGGTCATCCTATGGGGTCACCCTCCTCCTCAGCTTCTTCCAGCCTTTCCCTAATTCAACCACAGGGATCAGCAGCTTCTCTCCATTGGTTGAGTGTAAATATCTGCATCTGACTCTTTCAGCTGCTTGTTGGGCCTTTTGGAGGGCAGCCATGCTAGGCTCCTGTTTGTAAGCACATTGTAGCATCAGTAATAGTGTCAGGCCTTGGGGCCTCCCCTTAAGCTGGATCTTAACACCTTGCTCCATTTTCAGATTCCTCAGAACTGCAAGACACATTGGCCTCACGCTGTCCCTCCAATCTAGTGAAATGCAAAAGAGCTTCCCCCAGCCATCTTACCAGTTTGAACTGTTCCATGGCCACCCAGAGCCAACCACTGTGCAGAAAGGAACACTTTCTCATCATTTTTCTCAGAAATGCATGGTCTAATTGCAAGGGAGGTTGTATCTTCAAGAGAAAAGGAGGTTGCCATACATTAGTAGGCAGGGATGTCAGAGAAACCAGAGGCACTTATCCAGTTAAAAGAAAGATGGCTGTCATCATGTTTTGCCATGGGGTAGAAATTGCTCAGACTTGGGATCAGGGAACCTTTATCCTTTTTCTATTATCAAAACACAAATGTTTGTTTTCATACCTTATTTTCTATCCCAGGACAAACCTCAATTGGACAAGGCATATAAGTCATCTATCTAAAGTCAGTCCAACATGTCTGTTTCTTACAACACCTAAATCCAACAGCACTGTATTTCAGATTTTGATTCCTCTACATTGCTTTATAAAATAATCCAGAAAACATATGAAAATACTTTTATATTTCCCTCTTTCTTTCAGGAAGCTCAATACTGGAATATTCTTAGCCCCTAAAACAGATGTGTTGTTATCACCCAGATGACATGAACCTTTGCATTAGCATATAGATTAAATTAAAATGATAAAACAGTGTTCAAGTGACTTGTATCAAATTAGGAAAATAATAAAGAAAACTCAAAGAGAGATGAAATCAACCAGTATGTAATATGAGGCTAAATACTTCTTTCTTAAAATGTACATTTACACTTACATGTTTGTTAGTTCCTTGAGAGTTTTGTACACATGTGTGTCACATATACCTTCCTTTCCCCAACTCTTCCCAGATCCAGTCTCCTTCCTTACCCAACTCTCTGAGTCCTTTTTATTTCATTTTAGACTTCTTGGGACCAATTTGTGGTACCCAAATATTCTTGAATATGTGGTTTTCCACTGGTGCGTGATCAATTTAGCCAGGGGCTATACTCTTAACCTGTGTCCGTGTGTCCAGTAGCTAACAACTGCCTATAGCTGTATGCATAGAGATGGGACTGTGTATGGAATTCCCCTCTTCATGTTGGAAATTTCTTTGACTTGGGCTTATAGAGAACTAGTGCATACTGTCACAACCACTCGGAATTCATATATTCAGCTGCCCTTCTGTCTCCATAAGATACTATTTCCTGTAGTTATGCACTGCCTTTGGTTCTTAAACAATTTCTACCTGCTCTTCTGTAATGATTCCTGGGCATGGGAGTGGCTGTACATGTTCAACTTAAAGCTGAGCATCCTTCAGTCTCCTATTTTCTGCATTCTGTGTTAGCCATCATCTATTGCAAATACAAGCTCTCAGATGAGGGTTGAGATCTAAGAGTATAATGATGTTAGGTTAGCAAAATAATAGTAGTAGATTCTCCTATATGACTCATGACCATTCTAATGATATATTCTTAGCCCATTAATGGTGGTATGTACAGGTTTCACATTTTGGAGTAAAACTTAAAAGCAATAATTGATTACTCTCATAATTTTTATGCCACTATCACCAATGGGCATGTCTTGCCAGGTCAGTTACTTTTGTAGTACACAGGGGTCAGCTGGATGCAATCAATGATTGTTTTTTTTTTCCTCCAGTATCATGGGTAGCACCTTACATCACTCTGAAAGCTATCCAGTAAAGATAAAGATTTCAGATCAGTACCAGATTGCTTTCACCACATTTTATGACTCAAGTATATGTCTTCGGCAATAGGTACCTAGTACAGTGGCTTTCAACCTTCCTCATATGGCAACTCTTTAATACACCTCCTCATGCTATGGGGACATCTAACCATAAAATTATTTTTGTGGCTACTTTATAACTGTAATTTTGCTACTGTTATGAATTGTAATACAAGTGTATTTGGGGATAGAGGTTTACGAAAGGATCGGTGACTCATAGGTTGAGCACAAATGGTCTTAGTGTCAAGGTCTAGAGGGTAACCACGATCATAGCAATAATCGCTATGGCAATAGCGCATAATGTTTGGGGTAGAAGGTGTCTATGGGACATCAATGGCCAACAATTCCAAAAGAAGTAACCTATTTCTGGTACCCAGCTTTTTATTTGTTAAATTGGGGCATTTTAACTCTTTTCAGTTGTTAATACTAAGCACTGACATTGCATATTGACAAATGTTAAAATATGATTTTTAAATTTTAAGACTGCAACAGAGGTTGGAAAGATGCTTTGGTGGTCAAGAGTGAATATTTCTCTTGCAACAAAACCCAATTATCTTCTCAGTACACAGTGGGGTGGGTCACAAGCACTGGGAACTCCAGATTTACATGATCTGGATTATAATTTCTGGATTATATCAGCACCTGCACTGATATGTGCACTGTATAGTAACTTGAAAATAATAAAAATATATCTATTGAGAAGACAACATTTGATCCTGACAAGACTACATAGTTTAGTTATGTGGCTATCAGGTAGATAGATGGGGGTGGATATACATGTTCAATTTAAAGTTGCTAAGATGAACCAGTGGGTAAAATTGGTGGGTACTCTGTAAGTCTGATGAACTAAGTTTCTTCTTTGAAATCCAGAGTAGGAGAATCAATTCCTGAAAGTTTCCCTCTGACTTCTCATACATCATGACACCTATGCATCTGCATGCTCATACACACAATAAACAAAATAAAAACTGCAATAGCATGCACATCACTAGTTGTAACCTTGATCTAATGAGTTAATGCTCTTTAGGCAGGTCTGAGAATCAGAACATTTTGTTTTATTTTTTGATTTACTTTTTGAAGATAAATTCTTATGTCATATAATATATCACGGTTATAGTTTCCCCTTCCTCTATTTCCTGTCCACCTCCCTCAGGATCTATTCTGTCTTTCATTAGAAAAAAACAGACTTCTAAGAGATAACAACCAAACAAGACAAAATAAAATATAATAAGATGAAGAAAAAACTATTATATTGAACTTAGATACAATCACCCAACAGGAGGAAAAGAGTCCCAAGAGCAGGCACACGAGTCAAAGCCCCACTTATTCTCACAGTTAGGAGTCCCATAAAACCACTGACAGTTAGGAGTCCCATAAAAACACTGAGCTAATATCTATAATTATATACACAGGGGACCTGTTGCAGATCCCAGGAGGCTCTCTGCTTGCTGCTTCAGTCTCTGCAAGCTCATATTCACTTTGCTTAGTTGATTAAGAGGACCTTGGAGAACCAGAATGTTAATTAGCTCATTTGGTAATGCTTTTGAAGCCTTGACTTTGAAAAGGTAGGTAGCCCAAGTCCCTTATTTGGTAAATCACCACACTGAAACAAAGAAGAGAGAATAAATAGTCTAAATAATACAAAATGCCTGTTTCAAAGTGTATCGATTGTGTTATTTTCTAACTGTCCACCACTCTGCCAGGCCACTCCTGTAGGACTTGTTTGCTTGAGAACAAATCTGATGCTGACCAAATCATTAAGGCTTGGTGTGAAATCCTATCAGAAAACTGTCTGATTGACAAATTACCATATCAATAGACTATTCCTTACAGAAACGCTCTCCTCACTGTAGAAAATAACTGTCTGCTTTCACGGTAAAACAATTTTTAGTAAAAACTGTTCTTTTTAAGAAATAGTGTTTCCCTGAGCCAAGGGTCCACATTCCAAAGATCAAAATCCACTGATGGGACTGTTTTAAGTTCCTGGCTCATTATTCTGACAATGGGTCCACCTCTTAGCACAACTAACTCTTGGTGTGTTCCCTACAAGTGAGGAGACAATGAGAAGATACTTTGGGAAGTTTTCCTTTTAGGTTTTCTGTGTATTTTAAGTTTTATTTCACTACATATGGCATTATACCAAGGCTGCTTATTTTTATTATATTTTAATACATGTGTGGATACATATAATTGTACATATGTATGTAGTATGCAGGAGGGAATCAGAGAACAACTTACAGAAGTTAACCCTGGTTGTTGTTCATCAGTATCTACTTTTCTTGTGATGTAAGGCATGGAATTCATTGATAAAGCTAGGTTGGCTGGTAGCAAGTTCCTGATCCCCAGTCTGAATTTGTCTGTCTTCTGTCTCTCTGTCTGTCTCTCTTTCTATCTCTGTCTTTATCTCTCTGTCTCTCTTTGTCTCTTTTTCCATCTCTTTCTGTCTCTCTGTCTCTCTCTGTTTCTGTCTCTCTGTCTCTCTGTCTCTGTTTCTTTCTCTCTCTCTCTCTCTCTCTCTCTCTCTCTCTCTCTCTCTCTGTGTGTGTGTGTGTGTGTGTGTGTGTGTCTGTGTCTGTGTCTGTGTCTGTGTCTTCGTGAATGCCAGAGGAAAACTTGTAGGAATCCATTTTTTTTTTCTTTTACCTTGTGGGTCCTGGGGATTGAACTCAGGTCATCAGGCTTAGCAGCAAGCACCTTTATCCTGCAAGCCATATTGCCAGCCCCAAACCTGGCTTTTGGTGTGTAATTTCTGTTGGGTTGCTGTATTTGACTTCATTATAATAGTTTTCTTAATCTTATTATATTTTGTCATATTTGGTTGTTATCTCTTAGAAGGCTGTTCTTTTCAAATGAAAGACAGAATGGGTCTGGAAGGGAGAAAAGGTGGAGAAGATGTAAAGGGAGGGGAAACTATAATCAGAACATATTGTATGAGAAAAGAATCTATCTTCAAAAAAACCATTCTGGATTAAATTCAAGTCCTCATGTGCATTTTTATCATCAACTTATTTCCTTAACTTAAAAGGTTTGGGAATTTATAAACTGTTTTAAATTTGTTCAAGGAAAATATTATCTAGTTGATAATTTTTTATGATGGCTGAATTTAACATTTAATACTCAAAATATCTGAATAAGCAAAAATTGATTGTTTTGAGCCAGAATAATACACTTTCCTAGCACTAGGTCCAAAAATATCTGTGACTGGGTTATGTTACTTCTACCTGGCCCTGAGGCAGAGCCAACTATCTGCATTGTACTTACTTTATCCAGGATAAAGGTGGCTAGGGTTTTATCAAGTTAGATAATAATGCGTGTGATCAGTGGTCTGTGTGCTATAGGCACGGGATGATATGCTAGGAGACACAACATGACTTTCTATTAGTAGAGTCAGCTGCCACTGCACAGGCATAGGGTCTGATGTTCAGGCCCCAACACAGCAGCCATCCCTGGGAGCATGTGTGTGTTAAGACACTGTTTAGACCCTTGTTGTACTGATGTTCAGGCCCTAACTCAGCAGCTGTCCCTGGGAGCACAAATGTTAAGTCCTTGTTTAGACCCTTGCTGCACCTCTGCTATTTCCTTCAGAAAAGGTCTGAGTCTGTTTTTTCCAGAATCTCACCTCATCTCACAGCAGAGGCCACTGCCTTGCCTCCAGCTTCTGCTGCCTTTTCTGATAAGACCTAGAAGACAGGTTTTTGCAACTCAGGCAAGCTGATCCAGTATAAAATAGCAGTGCCCTGTGGGTCACAAGTCTAAAAGAGAAATGCTGACAACTTTTGATAATGACTTTGAAAAGAAAACAATTTCTTAAAAGCTTTAGAAAAGCTTTAAAGGCACATTTTTATTTTCTCTTATAGGAATTCTTAATGTATTTTGAATACTAATCTATTAACAGATCTGTGCATTTAACTTAGTTACTTAATGACCACTAGTTACTCAACTATTTATGCATAAAATCTAGATCTCTCTAATTGCTTTTAGAGTTTGCAATGGCTCTGCCCGCTAACATCCCTAATTTTCACTGCTTCTGATAACATAGTCAATATTAGCGTCATTTACCCCTAAGCATACTTCTCACTTACCTCCATCTCACCCCTCTCACCATCCATCCTGATGAGAGAACTCTATCCCACATTGCTTAGTAAGACTGAAACAAAGATTTTAGTGCCCACCCGCTGCAAATTTTAGATTTGGAAGCCCTAATCCTCCATGAGATACGAGGACATGGGGATGGACAACCGTGGTGAGATCAGTGCTCTGATAGAAAAAAACAAAAAACAAAAAACATTTTCTTGCCATTAATCTCATCATACAGTATCCTGAGAAAGCCTGAGTCTCGGGGGCTTTTTATCATATTAACAAAATACAGAAATAAAACCATGTGATATGAGAAGTATATACCATTAAAAATCATGGAATCAACACAAAGACATAGAAGCCATGACATAGAGTCAACATAATGACATAGAAGCCATGACATGGTTTGAATACAATGACATAGAAGCCATGACATGGAATCAGCATTGTGACATAGAAGCCATGACATAGAATCAACACAATGACATAGAAGCCATGACATAAACTCAACATAATGACATGAAAAGAAGGCCAAGATTTGCCAGTCTGAATTGTATAATTTTTCAGAGCATCAAGAGGTATTCTGTGGGTCTTCATTATTAGAGAGTTGGGGAAAACATATTGTTAAACAAACATATTTATTTTTTCTATTTATTTATTTTGCAGGACTCTTTACATATGCCATAGCACCTATGTGAAGGTCAAAGGATAATCCATTAGAGTCAGTTTTTCCTTTCTCCATGCAGGTTCTGGGAATCAAATATAAAGTGAGGCTTGTTGGCAAGTACCTTTACTGTCTGAGCTTTCTGACTAGCCCTCGGTTTTATTGTAAAATAAAACAATTGAAGTTCTTTTCTCTAGAAAACACATTTTAAAAACTTCCAGCTCTTATCATGAACACTTTTAAAATCTAGTGTTACTTTCCATACAGATAAATTGTGTTGCCAAAATATGGACTCCCTAGTTAAACATTTTGATTGAGTTGTACCTATTGTTTATACATTGCCAAGTTTACAGTCTTACTAAACAGTATAAAGATGGGAGACACAAGATGGGAAGGTGTTAGTGACCATGGCTTATGTTGATTGTCAACTTGCAGGATCTGGAATCACATAGAATACAAGCCTCCAGCCACACTTATGGTGGCTATTTAGATTAAGTTTATCTCTGGGCCTGCTTCTGGGGGATTATCTGGACTAGATTAATTCAAATGGTAAGAACCACCCTATAGGAGATTAGCGTGGTCATTGAGCTTAGATCCTGCACTACCAAAAAAAAAAAAAAAAAGCAACCCTTCCGGCTGGCACCTTCTGCCAGGCCAGATTATTAGACAGTCTGTTCCCCTGAAGACATCACAGCCTGAAGGCATCCCAGGAGTTCTGCTGCACACAGACCAATTGGTAGGACCCTCCCAAAGGCCCACACCTGCCACTGGAAGCCCAGTGGACTCAAGAACCATCACTCCCCAAATTCTCACTTCTCCACCAGAATTCTACTTTCCTCCCAGCCAGCACCTTCCTTCCGCTGAAGCAGATTACCAGCTAGTCTGTTCCCTGAACACATCACTGCCTAAAGGTATCTCAGGAGTTCCACTGCACATAGGGCAATTGATTGTCAGGTTGTCTGCTCCCCTGAAGATACCACAGTCTGAAGGCATTCCCAAGAGATATCCTCTGGACACAAAGCAACTGGGCAACAAACACCACAGTCTAAAGACTTCCTAAGGGCTCTGGAGCGTGCAAGTGGAGGGCAACTGACCCAACAGTCTGAAAGCCTCCCTAAAGTTGTGCAGCACACAGGGAAACAGAGCCCACAGTCCATAGGCCTCCCTTGAGAACAGTTACACACAAGGCAACAGCTTTACCTCTCTTCTGACAATCCAACAGTCTGAAGGCCTCTGAGGAGGCCTACCAGAAGATCCACTTCAGCCAGGATACATGCCCCTCTGAAGACCCCAAAGTCAGAAGGCCCCACAGGACCTCTGCTACAGCCAGGGCCACAGGCCTACCAGAAGACTTGAAGCAACCCAAGGACAAAAAAGGCAGGCTCCAGACAGAGACACCTAGACCAGCAAACACCAGGGATAACCAGATGTCGAGAGGCAAGTGTAAGACCATAAACAACAGAAGCCAATATACATGGGTATCATCAGAACCCAGTTCTCCCACCACAGCTAGTCCTGAATACACCAACACACCTGAAAATCAGGAAGCTGATCTAAAATCTTATCTCATGAAGATAATAGAGTCCTTTGAGGAGGATATAAATAACTCACTGAAAGAAATACAGGAAAACACAGGCCCATACTTAAACATGATAAAAGCAATTTACTCCAAACCAATAACCAATACCAAATTAAATGGAAAGACACTTGAAGCATCCCACTAAAATTCAGGGACAAGACAAGGATGTCCACTCTCCCCATCTATTCAATATAGTACTCGAAGTTCTAGCTAGAACAAAAAGAGATCAAGGGGATAAAAATTGGCAAAGAAGAAGTAAAGGTATCACTATTTACAGATGATATGATAGTATATATAAGTGACAACCAAAATTCTACCAGAGAACTTCTAGAGCTAATAAGCAACTTTAGCAAAGTGGCTGGATATAAACTTAACTCAAATCAATCAGTAGCCTTCCTTTATACAAATGTTAAACAGGCTGAGAAAGAAATAAGTGAAACAAGACCTTTCACAATAGACACAAACAATATAAAATAACTTGCAGTAACTCTAACCAAACAAGTGAAAGATCTGTATGACAATAACTTCAAGTCTCTCAAAAAGGAAATCAAAGATCTCAGAAAATGGAGAGATCTCCCACGCTAGTGGATTGGCAGAATTAACATAGTAAAAATGGCCATCCTAGTGAAGGCAATCTGCAGATTCAATGCAATCCCTATCAAAATCCCAACACAATTCTTTAAAGACTTGGAAAGAGCAATTCTCAAATTCATCTGAAAAAGCAAAAAACTCAGAATACTGAAAACAATTCTTAACAATAAAAGAAAGGCTGGGGGAAATCACCATCCCTGACCTCAAGTTATACTATAGAGCAATAGTGTTAAAAAAAAAAACAAAAACAAAAACAAAAACCCTGCATGGTATTGGTACAGAGACAGACCCATTGATCAATGGAATAGAATTGAAGACTCAGAAATAAAACCACACACTTACAGACACTTGATCTTTGACAAAGAAGCCAAAAATACACAATTGAAAATGAAAGCATCTTCAATAAATGATGCTTGTCTGGCAGTCTGTATTAAAAAAAAAAATGATAAATGTAGAAAAAAGATATTTGTCACCTTGCACAAAGCTCAAGTCCAAGTGGATCAAGAACCTCAACATAAAACCAGATACACTGAATCTAATAGAAGGGAAAGTAGGAAAGAGCCTTGAACTCATTGGCACAGAGGGAAATTTCCTGAACAGAACTCTAATGGCTCATGCTTTAAGATCGAGAACTGATAAATAGGACCTCACAAAACTGGAAAGCTTCTGTAAGGCAAAGGACATAGTCAATAGGACAAATCAGCAACCTACAGATTGGGGGAAAATATCTTCACTAACCCCACATCTGATAAAGGGCTAATATCCAAACTATATAAAGAACTCAAGAAGCTAACGACCAAAGACCCAAACAACCCAATCAAAAAATGTGTTATAGATCTAAACAGAGAATTCACAACAGAGGAATCTCGAATGGCTGAGATGCACTTAAAGAAATGTTCAAAGTCCTTAGTGATCAGGGAAACACAAATCAAAACAACCCTGACATTCCATTTACACCAATCAGAATGGCTAAGATCAAAACCTCAGGTGACAGCACATGTTGGGGAGACTGTGAAGAAAGAGGAACGATCAATCCTCCATTGTTAGTGGGATTGCAAACTGGTACGACCATTCTGGAAATCAATCTGGAGGTTCCTCAGATAATTGGAAATAGATCTTCCTGAAGATCCACTATACTACTCTTGGGCATATACTGAAAAGATGCCCCACCATGCCACAGGGACACCTGTTCCACTGTGTTCATAGCAGTCTTGTTTGTGATGGGCAGAAGCTGGAAACAACCCAGATGTCCTACAACACAAGAATGGATACAGAAAATGTGGTTCATTTACACAATGGAATACTACTCAGCTATTAAGAATGAGGATATCATGAGTTTTGCAAGAAAATGGATGGAACTAGTAAATGTCATCCTGAGTGAGGTACCTCAGACCCAAAAGGACATGCATGCTATATGCTCTCTAATAAGTGGATATTAGTCAGGAAAAAAAGTACAGAATACACAAGAAACAGTCCACAGAACTCAAAAATGTCAATAAGCTGAAGGGCCCAAGTGAGGATAACTCAGTCTCACTTGGAAGAGAGAAGAAAGAAATCACAGGAGGGGAGATGGAGGGAGGGATCTGAGTGGGAAAGAGGACAGGGAAGGGAAGAAAGGAACATGAAGATGTGCTCTTGCCAGCACGTCTTCTCTCCCCATCCCCCACCTTGTGATGGACTATACCTCGGAACTGTGAGGCAAAAATTAATCTTTCCTCCTGTATAAAGTTTCCCTTTTGGGGTTATTTAATACACAACAAAAAAGTAATTAAAACAGTCCTTAAAAACTGCAGTAATCTATATTGTCTCCTCCACTGATGTCTTCTAGATTCATATATTAGTCCATCTGCTACATAACCTTGTTTCTAGTGACCCAACATTCACTGATAAAGAAAATTCAATGTTGACCATAAATATTTACTTTTGATCTAGTGAAGATAATAAGACTGACATCATAGTGTGTAATTTGCAGACAGATATCACAGATAGAAGCCCTGGATTTTTAAAATTTATCGTCTGGAAACAAACCACCAAAACATTATAAACAAACCTGCTGTGCTTGAAGTGAAAGATTCAAAGGTTTCAAACAACTGAGTCATGAAATCATCTAAAAATCTATTTTGGTGCTGTAATATTCACTAAATCTCATTCTATATTTTAATAACTATTAAACCCTCAAACTAACAAGATAAATGTCCTTTAAATGTATTTTTGTGTAGAAATATGTCAAAATAAATTAATAAGTATATGTTCTTTTAAAGGAAAAAGTTGGTATTTATTTTTCCTTATAAGGAGATGAGTATAGATGATCATTTTGAAATTCATTTTATTTTGCAACACAGAACTCAATATTTTCTAAATAGAATGGCTTTTTATGATATGTCCTGGAATAAATGGAAACATTTATATGTCTTATAGAGATTTCAGAAGCATGCTATGGGGAGGTTCTGGTTTTGTTCATTCCACAGTATTTTCCTTTCTCTTGGTGACATGAACTAGGTCTCTGGATACTAACCAGTGCAAACATGGTCTCATATGGTTACAGAGCACTTATAGCCTTGTTGAAAAACAAATGGTAAGTCTTGAATTCATAGTTGAAGTGGCTATGAGAGGTTATCTGATTTCATAAATTCTCTGCCCTAAATGAAAAATCTTCAGTGATTTTATTATAGACATGGCATCTTCATGGATGGAGCTCAAGGGCAAATGCCCCAGTTAATTTAATCAAAGACACTGTACTCAACCTATGCACTGCTCTTCACTATCCTTGTTCTATGAGGTGAATAGCCCCAGCAGTTGTCTACTTTGGTTTTACATTTGTTTGATGAAATTCTACTTGTACAATTTAGCTAATGCAATGAAAAGGCCCTTTTATGTAATACTTCATAGTTTAATAATTCTTTGACAGACAGCATCCATATCCCCTGCTAATTATCTCCCCCATAAGGCATGGTATTATATTTCCCAGAAGATGTTTTACAGGTAGAAAATCTTTTGGAAAATATATAATATTTTGACCTTTGAAGATAAAAGATTTGTAGTGTAACTAGCCCTTTTTATTGCTAAGGTGTCATTCAAAATAAAATAATACCTTTCAACATGTTGTGGCAATTTACTTACTGTTACTCAAATCTTACCCTCTAATTAGAAGGAGAAATATGGATCCCCTCATCAGTGCATAATTTAACAAACTCACTGTCAAAAAAAATTACAACATTTTATTCTTGCCTAGTACCAAATTTTGTTGGCATAGAGGAAAAACATTCACCGCTAAACCAAGAACATGACTTACAAGAAGAGCACACCCCAGAGGAGAGAATGTAGGTTTGGGCTAATGGAAGGTTTCTCAGAAGATCCAAAAGGCAGATTGTAAAATATCATTTTGTTTCCAATCCTCACCTGCCTTTGGGATGCAATGGAGAGGAGAAATAAAGTCATTTGTGGTGAGAAGACTGTGAGAACACCCTTTAAAGCTTTAATGGAAATGAATGCAGACTGTCAGGGACTCCAGAGACAACCTTGGGCTGAGAATTGTTCCCCTGCAGTTGGCAAAAATCTTCCTAAGTTGGAGGTCAAATTAATGTGCTTAATCACCTCTCCACCCACTATTAACTTTTACAACTGATAGCATAGGTTTGGGGCTTAAGTAGGTAACCCTGAAATTGTAGATTTGCAACAAAATCAAAGTGACTCCTTGCTCCCATCAAAGTCTTGCACGAATGTGTCATGTTGAGCAACCTTCTACTCAGTTTTGGATACTGAGTTTCCACTGAGTTCATACGGTCATTTATTTTCATTTATCTGAGCTTTCAGAAGGACACAGAACAGCCACAGTCATATCTCAGATAGGTTAGGTTGGCCCTTGAAGTGACACAAATTCTCTTCCCTTCCTATTTCATTGGCCAAAAAGCAGCCTGATGTCTGCCTCCAGGTATAGACAAATCAAGGAAATAGTCTAGTGTTATGTCAAGAGGGAAAAAGTGAATGCTGGTAAATACAACACAGGCACAGCCTGTGCCAGGCTGCCTGGCTCAGACCCTTTTGCTCATATAGTAGGCTCTAGAGCCTCACCGCCAGAATTCCACTGTGGAATCTGCTCTTAGAAGCTATACAGTGTTGGACATTGTGCTAGGTTTTGACATTTGTATTCTATACAATAAGAGTAAGGAAAGGAACATTTTCTCTTTTTTTCTTTTATTTTTTCTTTTCTTTTCTTTTTTTCTTTCGAGACAGGGTTTCTCTGTGTAGCTCTGGCTGTCCTGGAACTCACTCTGTAGACCAGGCTGGCCTCGAACTCAGAAATCCTCCTGCCTCTGCCTCCCAAGTGCTGGGATTAAAGGCGTGCTCCACCACTGCCCGGCGAAAGGAACATTTTCTCATAGAACTGAATGCTAAGTCAATTAATGCTTAAAGTGGACTTAGAATATTCTGGGAACTTGGTGATTTCTCCTTGTCTGTACAGGTCAGACTTAGAGTGTATAAGAGTAATAAAGTTGGTTATGTAATTGAAGGAGAATTATGGTTGGACTTAGAAGGACTAAAGAAACAGGCTTAGAAGGCAAACAACTGCTAGACATCCAGGCATCCGAAAGCAGAACAGTAAGCTGAAAGAACAGATCCTTCCTGAGATCCACTTGTCCCTTTTATTGATCCATTTCTTCAAATGGCATGGCACCCTCGAACACTTGCCCCAACTCCAGGTGCTACAGGAGACTGCCGGGCAGCCCAAAGTGAGGTCAGTTGTCTGTTCACAGCCATAGTAGTGTGTAGAGGATGGAGAGTTCCCTCTGCTTGCTTCCTACAAGTGCTAAGGATGCATACAATGACATACTCATAAAGGGGTCGTGAATTTCAACCTCATGCTCCTTTGCCATGGTTAAACGCAGAACAAACAAACAGCAAATGTCTACGCTATCTCTTATGTCTCACCCCTCTGTCCTCCTGTTATTTATCATCCATCATCCACTATCTCCACAGACATAAGGAATCAGGGTCTGCCAGTAAATGCATGTCCCCAGATTTCAGTCACAGTCATTTTATCTTACTGTCTAGAAAAAAATGAATCTTTCCAAGGCAGCTTCTGTGAACATTCTTCTCCCCAGTGCTTATGTCTTCCTGAGCAATAGATGGAAACACTGACAGTCAGAGAAGCATGAAGAACCCTATCTCACTCCCTAACCCAGCACAAAGGAGTACCCAGCTCCAGGGAATGGAGTGTTCATGTTTCATGAGGCAAGATGTCACCTGGAGTAGGAGACAAACTGACCTTGGCCAAATCCTAAACCCAAGATATTTCAGAAGTAAGACAGACACTTTCATGCACAAATTAAATAACTTGGTTGGTGGCAAAGAGTGCGTAGAAATGCTGTTTAAAAGTTTTTTTCATACGGTCTGGCATGGCAGCATATACTTTTAAGCCCAGCAGAGAAGCAGGAAGTGCTATGTGAGTTCAAGGCCAGCCTAGTCTATATAGTATGTTCCAGGGTAGCAAGGGCTACAAGTGAGACTCATCTCAAAAAAAAAAAAAAAAAAAAAAAAAAAGACCTTTCTAGAACAAGAATAAAGTTCTCACTGATAATGACATCAAGCTTATTTTCTACCACAAATGAATTTAACATTTTGAGCAGAGTTTTGTCTTTGTCTTATAGTTAATAACTCACTTAATTTGCAATTTTCATTTTTAGTATTGACATATTTAAAATAAAAAATTACATTATTCTTCAATGGAATTCTAAATCAGTTCTTCAGATATGGATTGGGATTGGGATCTCCAGATCTAACAGCCCAACAAGGGATTCTGTGTTCTAAGGGACTTCATTGCTTTGGGCATTTTAATGCTGTGATTTTTGAAGAATTAAAATTCAGTCACCAGAAGGAGCTATAATGCAGTTGTAACAGACACTTTATTATGTCTTCCTCCCACCTGTTAATGATCAAGTGCTGGGTTCCATACTGAGATGCTAAATAAATTTGAGGTCAGCCTGCAGACCTGTGTCGTATAAGAGTATTGGGGATACAGCTCAGTGGTAGAGCAAATTTGCTTGGCAGATATGGAGCTCAGGGTTCAATGCTCACTCCAAAAATGAAGGCAGAGTCAGCAATTTTGGACAAAGACTGAACTTAGACATCTGTAAATTATGATAGTTCAAATAAATAATGATGACAGTTGCTTACTTCTAGCATCTATCACTGTCCACCTCAAGTTTCAATAATAACTTCTTAATTTCTTTCTGATCCTTGTTCTCGGGGATTATAGAAGCCAACATAGTTACTGTCATCACATTCTTAAAGTACAACAAAGAACAAGTCTTGTCCTTTAAAAAATATATAAGCAAGGGATGAGGGTTGAAGGAACATTAAGGGAAAGAGACAGTGTACAGAAAGCTACAGTTTTGTTTCTTGTCTGTGTACTGGAATCTTTTGTCACAGGAAAAGGCTCAGACTAAGATAAGGAAGAGATTCCTACAATCGTCATGAGCATGGGAATCTCAGGATACAGCTCCAAGTATGCATAGGCTTTAAGGAAGCAGAAGCTGAACCACAAACTCTAAAGACCTTGGCTGTGGGTTGTGTGGACCTTCAGTGTTGATCCATACTAAATGACCCAGATGTTCCTTGTCCTTGCTTTCCATGTTGTCAAACGGGTTTCCCACCCACTACTCTGTCCTCTTCTACCTCATAGTTTCCATTACTTGGGACTTCTGATTCCTCTCTACTCTTGGAGAGTTAAATCTTTTTTAGATTTGTCTTTATAAGTGGGCTCTTTGACATTTTTAATTCCTTGAAACTTTCATAGATGTATATAGTGTGTCATATTCATATCTAACACACACTACTTCCAACCAGTGCTGCTCTTAGGCACATGACACTGATGCACAGGAAACCTACCAGTGGTCACTCCACAAGGAAAAGGAATTCTCCTTTTTCAGACAGCTATCAACTGCTATTATTTCCTCAGCTAAGAGTGGACCTTAGGATCCCCTTCCTGTTCCATACTGGAATTTTTAACTGGTTTAATATATACAAATATTATACAAGTAAAAATTTCTGTGAGCACATGTATGCAACATCTATGACTCTTGCAGAAGTCGCACTCCTAGCCATCTTGGGCTTTGTCTCAGTTACTTTTTTATTTCTATGAAGAGACACCATGACCAAGGAAACTGATTGAGAGAAGCTTTTAATTAGAGTACCAGAAAGTTAAAGTCCAAGACCATCATGTAAGGGAGCAAGGCAGCAGTCAGGCAGGCATGGTGCTGGAGAAGTAGCTTAGTGTTTACATCTGATATATAAGCAGTAAGGAGAGAAACTGAGCCTGGTGAGGGCCTTTGAAACCTCAAAGCCAGTGACATACCTTTTTCAGCAAGGCCACATCTGCCAATTCTTCCTAAACAGTCAACCAACTGGAAACCAAGCATACCAACTGGACTATGGAGGCCATTCTCATTCAAACCACTCCAAGCTCCTACACTCTTTCCACTTCCTTATACACCATGTTCCTCGACTCTTTGGAGATGAGGGTTGATACAGAAGACGTTGTTCTATCTATGCCTAAGCTGTCACAGTTATTTATTCTCTGCACTTCAAATAGTTGTAAGTCTCTGCATTAGCCTCTATCAACTACAATAAGAAGTTTATGTGACAAAGTTTGAGAGCAGCACAAACCTATGGATAAAAACATAAATATTTAGAAGGCAGTTTCACATCATGGTCACTTAGCAAAACAATATCAATAGATTCTCCCCTTTGGTCTATGACCTGCCTAGCCATGTTTTAACTAGGCATCAATGTCCTTCTTCAGAGCAGGACTTCAATCCATTTAGAAAGTGGTTGGTTACCCCACAAAAATCCCTGCCACTGTTGCTTCAGTAGGGACATCTTGTCTGGCAGGTCAGTATTAGAATATTCAGGGTCGAGTGCTAGATAAGACCACTGATGTCTCTTCTCCATGAGCATGCTGCATGGTACATTCCACAACTACAAAAGGTAATCAATAAGGAGGTAGTTTTAGACTAGTTAAGACTCAATACTCTGATGCCCTGCCTCCAAAGTAAGTGGTTTCTTTAGCAATAGTATCCAGCTACTACCTATGCTATACAATTAAAAGTGATGGCAATAACTTGTTTCGATCTAGGTACCTCTGGGGCTTTCCTGGCCAATAAAAACACATAAGGAAGTATCCTATGTCTGTCACTGAGACTTTTGCTTAATAATTCATGTCTTTTGGAAGCAATATAGTTCAGTTATAATATTGTATAGGTTAATTCTGTTCGAACTCCATTTTTTATTGTTATAATTTTAATTAACTTACAAACTAGCATGATTTCATAAAAAGGACATTCTTTATATGTCCAATGTTTTGATTAACCAACTCCTTTATCTCTCCTTTCTATCACCTCCCCCTTTCTCTTGGAAATAGCTTGCCATATTTGTCTTTCTGAGGGTGGGTGTCATCATTTCTTATACATCTTTATTTCCAGTTCCATTCTTTGCCTGACATGCCCATCATTTTGTTTTTCCTTCCAGCTAAGAAATGTGTCCTTGTGCATACATACCACATTTTTATTATTGATTCACTATTTGATGGACATCTAGGTTAATTCCATATCCTAGTTAGGATGAATAAAGCAGCAATGGACATAGATGTTCAAGCATCTTTGGTATCTCGACGGTAAGATGTAATGTCCTCTGGGTATGCTAGCAGTGGTACAAAAAGGAATTCTTTTTTCCAGTCGTTTGTGAAACTCCCAGGCTGATTTCCAAAGTGACTAACCTAGTTTACATTACCCCAACAGTGTATAAAGAATACCATTCTGATCCTGTTAGTAACACAATACCAAATAGGCCCTTGTCTTGAAGCACTTTTTAATATAGATGTGGAGCCCATTAAGAAGCCTTATTTAAAGATAGAGACACTGAGGCCCAGAGATGCTGTTAGCCTCACAACATACAGAACCTTGGCATTACTGCTCATTCTTGAAACTTCTGATCCCTGCTAAGTTCTGGATGCATCTGAAGCTCCTGTACAAACCTATGGCCAACCAAGGTTGGAGGGTGGTCCCCAGTGCCACAGAAGTGACAGCATATTCCACATGATGCTCCAGGCTCACAGAACATCTGGACTCTAGAGACAGCTACAAAAATAATTTCTTCTGGAATGGACTCTCACAAAAGCAATGAAGGATATTTATGTCTCAGTTCCTCCTAGTCTGGTTCTACTAAGGGAACAGCTAAGACCCATCTAGACCAATCCAAGCTTTAGGAAATATGTTACTGCATTTTTCAAAGTTGCTCCTACCTCCAGTTGCCCAGAGGCTGATGCTGTGTGTAGTAAGTAAATGCATATAGGTATATATTTACATATGAATGTATGCGTATGCCACACAAATATGTATATATGCATTTGTATACATATAATAAGTAAATGTGGATTCAGGGTCTGACCCACTCTGTAGAAGCTTCCACTCTCCCTCCAGTAGAAACAACAGCTGCCAAAACATTAGCATTAGTAATTAGGACAGATGCCAAAATCCCAGAGCAGACATACATCCGGGACTTTTAAAAATGTATGCTGCTATGTGCCGGCCCTGGTGGTCCTCCCTCTCCTCTCTCTTTTTTGTGAGGCTTGGTCTCCCCTATCCTGAGGAAGCTGGCAGATCTGTGCAGCCTGGTCAAAAGCCATTATGTCTGGGTGAGTCCACTGAGCAAGCATGCAGCAAGAGGAGGCAAGTGCTGCCACAAGAGAAGCCACACAGTGTACAGAAAGAGAGTGAAACGGCGTAAATAGACCACACTGAATGCTGTGCATTTATGTTTTTTACTTAAAGCCACCACGTAAAGTCCCAGGGGGCTGTCTGCCTCTCACACAACAGCAGAAGCCTCCCATGGCAAATGGTGCAGTCTGCTCTCTGCCTAGATAAGAAATGTGCAATTATGCTCAAGTCCATCCCCCACCCTCCTGCCTTTCCCTGCCAGCGAATAGTTACCGCTCTGTTTGTATCAGCTGCAGGCCTTCTGTAAGGGAGGAGCACAAGAGCCTTGTTTGTATTTTTATTTTGCTTTTGTTGTTTTCCTTTGTTTTGTTTGTCTCTCAAATGCCAGAGTGCTTTTGCTTGTACCTGTAATACTAAGTTTTCAAAGAAGAAATCTCCTATAGAAGCTGAGTGAGTGATACACAGTGTATCAAATCATACTAAGTGCCCACCAATCAACCAGAAAATGTAGACTGTGTGTGCATGTGTGTGTGTTTGTGTGTGTGTGTGTGTGTGTGTGCACGCACGTGGTGACAGAACCAGGCATGCTGGGCAATTACTTACCACTGAGGCGGAACTGAGAACTGTTTGTGTGTTTGTTTGAGATTAACTTTTTTTGAACCTGGAGTGATGGTACATGCCTTTAATTTCAGAACTCAGTAGGCAAATGTAGGCAAATCTCTGTGAGTTTGAGGCTAGCCTGGTCTCCATAATGCGTTCCAGGCCAGTCAGGCCTACATAGAGAGAGACTGCATTTAAAAAAAAAAAAAAGGAGAGAGAGAGAGACAAAGACAGACAGAGACAGACAGAGAGACAACAAGAGGCAGAGACAGAGATAAAAACAGAGACAGAGAAATTAAATTTTCTTTGTTAACCAATGTTAGTCATTCCAGGATTCAGTAAACATATTGTTGTTTTGATTTGGGGTGTTGTTTTTATACTAATAGAGGCCTTCTCTTTGTGAGAAGTTCCCTATTTCTCCTTTGCTTGAACAAATTAGACCCAGCAAGTTCTTCCCTTAAGTGGCTCAGAGTGCCTCAGACTTAAGGTACTCACTCTTTGGAGCCAGAGATTTCCTCTGTTGTAAAAGACTGTTGCATGATTACAAGATATTTGGTGGCAACTGGGACTCTGCCCATTAGATGACAATCTGCATGTTTCCATCCCCAGCTCATAACAAGCAAAAAATAACCCCAGATGTCCCAAAGTGCCAAAAGCATCCCAATTGAAACCTAGAGAAAAAAGCACTACTTTGTCACACAATTGGCCCTCAGAGTGTGGGTTCAAGTATGAACAAGAGAGTTTCCCACTCACTGAGGAGCAAGCACAGAATCTAAAGTTGGCACTGATAGCTAGTGCATGCTCAGTTCAGATCTCCACTAATGTGCTCTCAGCTCTCATTGCCTGCTACACTCTGTTGCTGTAGAATTTGGTGCAAGTTGGTACCTCCACATGGAATGAATTTTCCTTCCTTGCTTGTGGACTTGTTCCAGTTTATCTTCACAGCTGGCACCCTCCTGGAACATTAAACCAGAACTGCAGTGACTGCTTCCCTCAAGACCCCTGTTAGAGAACTCTCCATGGTTTCCATCTTAGCTCAACTGAAAGTTAGTATTCACCTATAATTCTCTCTCTCTCTCTCTCTCTCTCTCTCTCTCTCTCTCTCTCTCTCTCTCTCTCTCTCTCTCTCTCTCTCCCCCTTCCCTTTCCTTCCCTCTCTGCCCCACAGGTCTATAAGTTCCTTGTGGACAAAGACAAGACCAGGCTTATTCTGCTCTTTGATTCTTCTCTATTCACTACTGTTGTCCTGGTAACAAAGTGTTTATTTAAATGATCATATAAATAAGAAACTTAGAGGATAGGTTCTAACAAAGCACTCCACATCCTTGTTCTTATAGGGACAAAAAGTATATTCCAATAGGTGTTACTTTAAAAAAATCTCTGTGCTTTATTTTTAATTAGATTTGTTCATTTTGTATGTAAGTGTTTTACCTACATGTGTATAAATGGACTACATATGTGTTTATGTGCTTGGTGCCCATGGAGATTAGTAGAGGCCATTGGGTCCCCTGGACTATGGATGTTCTAAGACTTGTATGCATTTGGGCTTGCTTATGAAGTTTCTAGAAGTGCAGATCCACTGACTGAGCTCAACTGCAGAGTTTCTGAAAATGGTTCAAAGGTCTAAGCAAGCCTAATTTCCATTTATGTAGTTTCCAGGCAATGCTGCCAATGTGCTTGGATTAGCCCATTTTGAGAATCCATATCCATGGACAGACAGAGCCTAAGAAAGCCTGGGAGTTGGGGCTTCTTACAATGCACCTTTCTGGGGGGAAAACTCTTCTAGTAACCATTTTACTAGGAACTGAGTTTCATGACAGTAAACCAGGATGGTGAACAAGAGGCTCACAGTTAGCTCAGAGTGAAGCAGATCCCTCTGCTGCCTCCTTGTTTAACCAGCAGATCTGCTGGGACAGTCAACTTGCCAAGTGTTAGGAATAGCTGAGAGCAATTGTTAGATCTACAGGGAAGTCTCATAATACAATGGGTTTGAGAAACTGCCCTTCATGTGTTTCCCACCCAGCCCTGAGGAATGCTGTGAATGAGCTGCCATTGTCCACAATTTTTTCCTGAGTCACCCCCAAAATATCCATCACTGAACAAAGATGTAAACCAGTCTTCTCAGTACTTTACTGGCTGGAATCATCTGGCCAAGGAGATGCAATCAGCAGGTGGCAGAAGTTAACAAATATCTGTATGGGCATTGGGGTAAAATACAGACTCCAAGTGAATCAATGTTTCAGATGCAAATTATCACTCTCCATCAAACAATCCCAAAGATCCAAAAGGACCATCTTTTGAGTTTTGCAACAAAGCAGTGGCAAGACAGATGGGCTTTCTGAAAGGAATCCTGATATGAACCAAGGGAACCATGATGACCTGGGAGGAGGATCTGCCCTTGCAGGGGTTTGAAGGGCACATTTATTCTTGAAAGGTAAATGATAATTCAGGTACAGCATCAACCATTATAATTCACCTCTGAACCAGGACTCCAGATCCTACTTAAATCAAAACGTCAAATAAGAATACCCCTACAAATAGATATAGGTACAGAGATGTGCTATTTAAACGTTCTTTCTGTTTGCTTATCTGTTTGTCTGTTTTTCAGTTTGTATTGGTGGTACTGGGAGATAGAAGTCATGGCCTCTAGAGTGCTAAGTACGTACTCTACCAGTGAGATACAACCCAACTCAAGTTATTTCTTGTTTACCTGAAATTCAGCTTTAGGGACCCTGTTCTTCCCACTGCAGTCTTAGGTAGGGCACAAAGAAAGTGCGAAGTTGTAATTCCGATACTGATGGACAGTGGGATTTACTTCAAGGGAACTACAGAGAAAATGGTCTCAAAAGGAGGCAAGCTGCATGCGGGAGGGTTTGTGTGAGTGAGTGAGAGAGAGAGAGAGAGAGAGAGAGAGAGAGAGAGAGAGAGAGAGAGAGAATAAAGGAGGATGATACACGAGGTGGGATTGGAGGATAAGCCAGATTTGGGAGTGAGGAGATGGAGGAGAGCGTTCCAAAATGGCCCAAAAGGTAGGGAGGTTTGGCTCACAGAGCACAGACTGTGCAGTGAGAACCTGCAGGGGCAAAGGGTGGAAGGAAGGAAGATGCAGGAAGCCCAGAGAGCTGAGGCAGTTAGAATTAGGCGGTGCCATTAGCTCTGAGCAGACGGATGCTTCATGGCGCCGGGGCTTTATGGGAGATCAATGAGAAGTGTGTTCCAGAAGTCTGCTAGTCTTTCCCTGCTAGACTATGGATTTCAGCTTATCGGTGATTTGCATAGCACTTTGCCTAACTGATCATTACTAGCACTTTATAATTGGAAACAAGGGGGGCAGAAAGTGAACAGTAAGCAGGTTCAAAGACCCAGTGTGTGAGCTGTCACTATATTAAAGGGTTGCTTAAATAACTACTTGCTTATATTATGGCTCCTGATAAAGTGAAGTTTGCCTCTTCTAGAATCACAGTCCAACAGGTTGAAAGGCCACTGACCTATGGAGTAGAGGGGAAGTTGGTTTCTTCCATTTGTCCCCATAACCTTCTTGTTAGTTCTCCCCTGCTGACCTTAGCAGTGGCAGCTCCACGTGATCCTAGCCTCTGCAAAGGTCATGCAGACCAGAGTGAGCCAGTGACCCAAGAGACCATACAATTACTTTTGTTGCTGCTTCATAACTGTAATTTTACTACTGTTATTAATTGTAATGTAAGTATCTGTGTTTCCTGATGGTCTTGGTGACCCACAAAGTGGTCACAATCAACAGGTTGGGAAACATTGTTATATAAGGCAGGGAGAAAGGAGGTTTTTACTCTTCCCCTACATGCCCTCCTTTGTGACAAGTCCATTCCTTCACTGGCATCTGAGCCCGCTTCTTTAGGATCCCAGTATATACTGAAGACCAGGTGAGACATCCAGCCTTGTGTACTGAGCAACTACTGGATTACTTTCCACTCACAGCCAGTCATTGTTAGATTAGCTGGACTGAGAGCCAGTAAGTCATTCTAATAAATCATCTTTAAAAAGAGAGAAAAATTCATTCTATAAGTTCCATTACTCTAGAGAACCCTGACAAATACAGTCCTCTAGGAGCAATAAGTTAAACAACCCACTGGGCATGTTATAAATGCAAATCCTAAGCCTAAAAGTGAGGTGCTTTTTACAAATATAGAAAAAATAGCCATGTGTATTAGTTATTCATTCTTTGCTATGAAATAATAGCTAGACAAATACAAAAGGAAGGGGGGGATTGTTTTGTTTGCTTGTGGTGCCCATGCATGCTCACAACAATGTGCATGTATGTAGGTGCCCACTGAGCCCAGTAGAGGGTATCAGATCCCCAGGGGCTAGAGCTCCAGGTGATTGTACTCCACCTGAGTGAGTCTGAACTCCAGTCCTTGAAAGCATAGCTTACAACCTTAATATCTGATCCATCTCTCCAGCACCAAACGTATTTGTCTTGATTCACAGTTCTTCCAAGGTATAGTCTATTATGGGGCTATGTCCTGGTGAAAGGATCTTGAGACATATGGTCACATTGTATCCATAGTCCATAATATGGGGGCGGGGGGAGAGAACGCCCATGCTCAACTAGCTTTCCCCTTTATATGTAGTCCAGAGCCAAATTCCAGGGAATGATGCTAACCACTTTTAGAGTTTTGCTCCCACCACACTTAACCTAACTGAAATGTGCATGAAAGCACAGCTCTTGAACCCAGATACTATTAAGCTGGTACTCAACGCATGTATGTAGGTGCCCAGACTCAACATTCTCCAATCTTAGATGGTTTTCACCATGCTATTTATATGGGCAGTGAAGAGCACAGAGGAGGCCCAGATGGAAAGATCCCAGTGCTGTGACTACAGGGCATTCGAACACAGGCTCTTTCCTCTCTAGTCTTTCGCAGCGTACGTTCTTGATGAACTTGAGCTTTCCTCAGTGTGACTGTAAAAGTAGGGGAAATAGATGATGTGTTTTTAATTTGATCAGCAACCATGCTGAGCCACTCCATTCAGGTGCACAGAGCACTCTAGAAAGTGCTGCTCTGATCCCTAGTCTATCTATAGCCCTAACAACCCTAACAAGGAGATGCCAGTGAGTGCAAAAGGACCGAGGGTTTCCCCCACACCTGGGTTCTGGTCCCTCTTGAGCTTTCTAATGTCAATCAAGGAGGACCCAGGCATCCTGTAGCTGTCTTCCCCCTCCAAACCCCTAAAGGTTCTTTTCTTAAAGATATACACACCTTTGCTATGACTAGCCATATCATTCTAGAATTTGAAGCCTAAGAACTTCTAACTTGCTTTTCAAAGCCCACTCTTACAAAGCCCATACCTACTGTGAGTGTGTGTGTGTGTGTGTGTGTGGTTTGTGCAAAAAAGAATTTCTACTTTTCCTACTGCATGTTGGCTCTGATCTAAATACTGAGCACTCAAAAATTTAAGGTAAGTATTATTTACCACATATCTAAGACAAGGTAAGCAATTTATTCATGCTAAATAATTTTGTTACATTTAGTGTCAAAGGTGAGTATTATAGTCACTCATCTTGAATGTCCTATAACACAAGAGTATTTAATTCCCTTATGACCTCACAACATGATCTAAATCTAGTCTAGATCTTTCTATGTTCAGAATCTAAATGGCTTGAGAATGAGAGCTAGCCACTTCCTATTCACAAGCGGCTCACTGTCTAGAGTGCAAGATGGATGTGCAAATAGAATTATGCCAATTGAGCATGTTCTGACAAAAGTGCTCGTGGGCTCAAGAGGTGGCTCTGTTAATAAGCCACTTGATCTGCCCCAGGTGTGAACTTTGGGACCCATGTGGAAAACCTGAAAATCTGAGGCTTGTACCCGTGACCTTAGCATTGGAGAGGTGGGAGTCCTCAAGTGAGTCTCCAAGGCTCAGATGAGCCCATCCCAGTAAGAAATCCTGTCTAAAAATTAAGATTGATGACCCCTTAGGAGGAAGAATGTGTGAGGTTTTCCCCTGGCCTCCACATGTACACTCACACTGCACACATACAGACACATGTCCATAACACATGAATACATACACAAATACATGCATGGCCACACCAAAAGTATATATGAAGGTTTATCTTGATTAGCAACTTGACTGCATTGAGAAAGATCTAGATACATGTAGTATATTTCTGGATGTATCTGTAAGGGCATTTGAGGGAACAGTTGAACTATGAAATACATGGCCCCATGAATTCCCATGATAGAATCTTACTATGATAGCTTTCTTGGGAGATGGTGAAATGAAGCAAGTGAGACCTGGTTTCAAGAGGTATCCCCTTGGCTTGTGCTACTGAGAGATATATCTTGCCTTGGCTCTTTCTTATAGTTCTATCCCTCTACTTAATATCTATTGGGAAGTGAACCATTTTTTCTGTGCTTTGTGAGCTGCTAAAGGGACCTTGGGAAGAACCATCCCTCTGTAGCCATGACCAAAATAAAACATTCTCTCTCTTTATACTGTCTTGAGGTTTTTGGTCTTTGTCAGTCATAAACCTGACTAACGCAGTATAAACACAGGGCTCAGCCTCATTAGATTGCTCTATATAGTTTGCCCAAGCGCCAGCAGTGCCTGTCTTTCCTCTGCCTTCACTCTCCATGTCGCTTTCTCTGTCCCAACCCAATTTCTCTTGATTGCGTTAATCAAGTTGTTCTAGAAGATGTCAGTACTTCCACAGGTACCTTCCTTTTCACAGCAGAAATAGCTCACAAGAACGTAGTCCTTTCCTCCCAATCCTCAACACTGCCTTCAAAGCAGCCACTCTTTATTAATGAATTTAGAACACAAGATAAACATATTCTGAGACTTAGAGGGAACCTACCTCCGCTCATTTTATGAATGGAGAAGTTGGGTCTTGGAGAGGTAGGGTAGAACCTGTTGTCTCATAATGAGTAAGAGGCAAACCGACTCTAGAGGCTGGGCTTCTTTCCCTGCCTTACACCCTCCCTGTTCTTAACTGATATGTGTCATCTATTGCCTTCCAAGAGAAGTAATACTAAAGAAACCCAAGTATTCTTGGAAGAAAGAAAATAGATACCAATTACTCACTCCCAGCAGACGGGGTGCATAAGAAGCTACACAGGGTACACCTACAGAGCTGTCATAATTAGAGACATTCCAAGAGAGGTTGGCAGCGTCTCCAAATCCTTGTTTGCATTTAAGTGCACAGAACACTACGCCTTGACATCATTTCCAGGACAGTTTTCAGTCAAGGACCATTAAATATTTATTCTTCATCAATTCCGGAATAACAACCTGCTCAGTGTTCCTGCTTATTATCCAGACTCACTTACTTAGTTCAAGGCTACTTTGCAGTTAAATAGGAGAAATACCACTTTTGCATGAGACTTGTAAGGTAATTGGGGGTATTTAGGACCCTCCAATAGGAAGCACTATAGCACCAACAGATGTAGATTCTCTGCCATTTTGGTTCTTGCCCCCTGTGTGGCTTTGGAGCCGTTAAGTAGCCTCTCTGAGCCTCGTTTTTTCACCTCAATGACAGCAAACTAGTAATAGACAATGCTACACATTATCTGATTCTAAAAACGATGTCTATTTCTACTGTTCACCCCACCTTTCTTGCTTTTTCTTATACATACTATACTCGAGGAAGGATGAATTTCCTGTCCAATTAAAATCTCCACTTCCAGAAAGCCTGGCTCAAGTCACTCCATGTGAAGTTTCCCTGATCCCTCCAGCCTAGAGCCATTGCTCTCTTCTGAATGTTCACACTGTTAATAAGCTCAGTCACTTGGACCCCCTAAAGCACTGCTTTGCATTGTTCTTTAGCTTTCATTTCTGTTCTCTGAAGGTGTGCACACTTGCTCCAGTTTGTGCTATTAATAGCCAATAGCAAAAGCATGTGGCATGCTGGGGTATGTGGATCTCCTCAAATAGGCACTGGGCAGATGGACATTCGTTCTTCCCAGTGTGGTGGGAATGGAGCCCCAAAGGCCAGCATTCTCGAACATGTGACCTCGCCTGAAAGCTCTCTTCTAACAGGCCGTCACAAGGCCACCTCAGTACAAGGGGTGAGGGAAGAGACTCAACTTCGAAAGAGAAAGAAAAAGGATGAGGAAGAAAAAGTAGAACTAGAAGCCCCACTATTTGGGGTCACAAGGTACACCATAGAAAGAAAGAGCCTCTGTCCCTTTCACGCTGTGTGCATGTGTGGAGCAGGGTCTTCAGGCAAAAGGTGGAGTCATGTGTCACTCAGCTGTTCTTCACCTTAGCTTCTGTGTCAGGCTGAGTACAGAGCTTGTCATTCCGCTGGACTGGCTTACCTATGTGTTCCAGGGATCCAGCTGCTGCCTCCCCTCCGGCACTTGGATTATGGGTATGAACTGCTACATCCAGATTTTACATGGGTGCTGGAGATCAAGAGTCTTTATCAGCTGAGCTGTCTCCCTAGCCCTGTCTCTTATTCTTTCTTGGTTCCCTTGCCCTGGAAAAACATGGTTAACATTATTCAATAGATGAAATTGGAACAGTTTGCAATACCTGTAATTCTTCACCCAATTTTGTTCTATGAAATCAAGACCTATCAAAAGAATGTATCTGCTGGAAACCAGAGCTTAAAGTAAGCCTGCCATGCCTTCTTGCAGTCTAAAGTTCTCTCCAAATGTCAAATTCTTCATTTCTTGAATGAAGTTATTATGAAAATCACAAGTAAAAACCATATTGTGATTCAATGTCTGGTGCTAATGACCAATTATGGAACTCCCAGAAATAAGGAGACTTCTCCCAAAATCAGTACTGTGACTTGCTAGATGGTTAGAAGCTTGTGGGAGTACACCACATCATAGAAATACCTGGAAATCTAGAGAACAATTATTATGACATAGATTGTCTGTGGCTCAGCCCAATGAGATTCAGATTGTCCTATGCTACAGGTGGCAGAGAGGCAACAGCTAGGATATTTTGTAACGACCATTGATTGGCCTCTGAATGCCATCTCAAATCGTTTACAGCAGAGAGAGAGAGCCTGCTTGGGAAGCTGGTGGGGTTTTATGTGGATCACTTGCATAGTATACTTAGAAAGAAACTTCAATTTTGTTGCAGCGTTTAAGTGTCTGGTTTCAGAAGGATACGCAATGTTTATGTCTTCCAATTAAACCATTTTATTATTGGGTAAGCATTGGGAGATACTACCGTATATCATCTGGAGCCAAAAGTATAAACCTGAAATCAGAGCCAGGCCTGCAACTTTTTCCAGAAAGAACAGTGGCAGGGTAAAAAAAAGATGGTCACCTATGAGCCACAGTGAAGAAAGGGTGCTTCACATCACCAGTGCCACTGTGTTTCCTAAGCTCAAGCAACCCCTTGTCACCTGCAGGATGTGTGAGTTTTGAGAGTCCTTCAAGCCCTCTGTCCACAGTTTTTACAAAGGATATAATCCTATACATGTGGCGTTATTTTAAGATTGTGCAAATAAAACATGACAAAGTATTCATAGCAGCACTTCAGACATAATCTGGCCACAGAAATATCGGCTGTAATACTTATTATACGAGAGGGTTAACCTGAAGAAAGAATTCTTGGTGTCAATAGCCACACACCTCTCAGGTGGCAGAGCTAGGATAAAAGCTCTCAAGACTTGAATCAATATCTGCTTTACACCCGTTATGGACTTACACAGGCTCTTCTAGGTTTCTTGTCTGGAACTCTTAAGAGTAAGACACCCAGGGCCTGGCTAGTTAGATTTCCTCAGATAAGGAAGAACTAGAGAGCCCAAGAGCCCTGTCTCCTGGGTGGATTTCTAGACACTGTGCTGTCAGAAAAGGAGTGAGAGACAGCAGCCAAAGGCCACCTGTCTGGAAAACAAAAATAGATGAACAAAAGCAAACAGTGCTGTTGGGAAGCATAGGTCCTCAGGCTGTCTCCACAAAGGGCTCCTCCTTTCATCCTGAGACTCCCTGGGTGGACAGTTTACTCTGTTTTCCCTGTAAAGTTCACCTAGACAGGTCTGCAGACCCACCTCATTGGCTACTGTACTAAATCTCCCCAGACAAACGTTTCTGTGGGAGTCCAAGCACAGCAAGGAGTAAGTGGTCCACAATCCAACATGCTTAAAAATGGCCTGCAGATGCTCTTTGTCCTAGCCTGAGTCTTCTCTCAGAACCTTTCCCTCTTCTTTTTAGCGCCTTTCCACCCGCACTGGCCTCCTCCGTGTTCCTTAAAGATGACAGGAGTAGCCGTACCCTAGACCTTTATCTACAGCCAGTACCTCTACTTGGAATGTGTTCGCCTTAAATATCCACTGACCTGCTCTCTTACTTTGTGTCCTCACTCCCGTCTCACCCTGTCAGGCACTCTATTTCTTCTTAAAAATTCCCTCCTCACTCCTGTTTGGTCTTACCCACTTAAGACTCCCTTAAGACTGTCTGGCTTTCTTTTTTTCCATGACACTTGTAAGTTCCTTGTAGACTTTCTAGGAGTTTTCTATAGCCGCCCCTGAAATGTGTGCCTATAAGTGGTTATAGCTGACTTCTCATCACAGCATGGATCACATAGTAGATGCTCAATAAAAAGTCCCATACCAGGAATGAGTCCTGCTTTTTGAAGCTCACTCACTATCCTGTAGTCTTTCTCTCTTATAGTTTTCAGATATCTGAACTGAGTCTGTTAAGTGTCTCTAGTTATTTATGTCACAATCGTTAAAATTGCCTTCCTTCTGCCTTACAGTATTCAAGGACCCATCTACCCTATGCTTAGCACTCTGCCAGCTCCTGAGAACAAAACGATAAAAAGTCTGTGACTTTGAATCTTTATGAAGCTCAGATGGATGCTGGCAGGGAGGTCTGACATCTGCATTCTTTCTTCGTGTGCCTTATCTGACTGGAGGCAAGAATTTGAGTTTTCCCCGCCCATACAATGGGCATTCGAGGTGTGCAGTAGCCAACCAGACACATCCAGCTCTGTAAGAAGTAGTTTTAAAGTGACAGTTTTCAGCCTGTAGGCCATGACACCTTTGGGGGCCACAAATCAAATATCCTGTGTATCAGATATTTGCCTTATGATTCATAAAATTACAGTTCTGACATAGCACTGAAGATAATTTTATGGTTGGGGGTCATCATAACATGAGGAATTGCATTGAGGGGTCACAGCATCCGGAAGGTTGAGATCCACTGCTCTAGAGGCTTCAAGACAAGAGAGCTGGGAGTGTTGGCTATTGGAGCATAGTCACACAGAAATGGAAGGGACTCACATAAAGTAATATGGGGGTTTGTCTGTAGGAGATGGGTAATCAAATACCTCACAGGTAGAGGCTTATGGTCAAATAACATATCTGATCCTAACCATATCTTAGTTAGGGTTTCCATTGCTGGTATAGAACATTATGACTGAAAGTAACTTGAGGAAAGTGTTTATTTGGTCACAGTCCATCACTGAATAAAGTCAGGCAGGACCTCATGTCAGGAACCCGTAGACAGGAGCTGATGCAGAGGATTGCTGCTTACCGGCTTGTTCTTTATAGTTTACTCAGCTTGCTTTGTTATAGCACCCAGGACCACTTGCCCGGGGATGGCAGCATCTACAATGAACTGTACCCTCCTACATCAATCATCATTAGAGAAAATACATCACAGACTTTCCCACAGGCCAATCTGGTAGAAGCATTTGCTCAATTTAGATTCTTTCTTCTGAAAGGAAAAAAAAAAAACTGTTGTTAGAATTTCCAATCCCAATAAACCCATATATAAAACATACAATCCAGTTATTACAATTATAAGCTATAAGCCTAGATTGGGCAGATCTAACAGTATACTGACTTATTCCCCAGCTATGAGACACCTTTTTATTTGTGGTTTCTCCTGGCCATGTGGTTCCAGTCCATCATGGCTATAATGGACCTCTTCCTCTTCTTCAGTCCTCTCTCCTTTTCCTCTCATCCTCTTCTCCCCTCTACCTGGCCTCACTCGCAAACCTCCAGTCCAGTCTTCCCCTTCCACTGTCCAGTCACAGACTCTAGCCTTTACTGATCAGTTAAAATGCAGAGATGGTGCACATGAGATTACCTGAGTACATGATGGACTATTCATCAGGGGCAACCCCTCTTGTGTCAAGGTGGCATAAATCTAGCAGCATACCACCTTATAGCAGAAGCTTTTCTGTTCTGCAAACCCCCAAAACAAAGGCTGCTGTCTCTTCAGGGCATGCTTATCACCGATGCCCTAAGCCACCTGCAGTTGCCACCATCTTGCCCAATGGCAGTCTAACAGCACTAGCTGCCCTGACCTCCCTCCATGATGGATTGTGGATATATGTTTGAATGTGTGGATACGTGTGTGCACATGCAGGTGAGGCCTGAGGCTAGTGTCAAGAATCTTCCTCCATCTTATCTGCTGACTTAGCTCCAATCCTGGAGCTGATTCACCTAGAACTGCTAATCAGCTTATTCCCAGAATTCTGTCTCCACTTTCTAAGCACTGGAGTTACACATGGGCCACTGAACACACCACTCAACATGTAAGTACGCAATGAATATCCCACCTCTGTCTTCATGTTCATGTGACAGGTAAGATTACCCATAAGCCAGCTCCCCAGATCTTGACTATCGTAAATAATTGGGAAACATGCCATTATCTTCCTTTAAAATGAATTTTATTCCTTCTTCTCAGGTGGTCTTGACTAAACTAGTTGCTCTCTTATCTTCCTGTACAATGACCTTTGTTTATGTTATGATGTGGCAGGCATTCAAGAGAGCCAGCTGATGTGGGTAAAGTGTCATTCTAGGCCCAGGCTCAGAAATGAGAGATTTGTTCTGCTGCTGCATACTATTGGCCAAAGCATGCTCCAGAGAGGATTGCCCACATCTGAGGAGGCAGATGAACTTGGCTCTGTCTCTTGATGGGAGACACTACATATGAAAACATGTATGTTTTCATACATGGTATGAAACAGTAGTGTGAGGAGGAGATTAATAAAGACAAAATATAATCACTCTACTATAGACAGACACACATGATGACAGATAGGCAGCAGACCTATGTTTTCTTCTTCCCACACATCCTCTTCCTGGCCTGTCCTTTCTACACCTCATGGTCTATACTGTCTCCCATTCCTCTCCAGCACTACTTCAATCCAGATTGGCTGGGGTTCTTGTCTTACTTCTGTGGTTTCCTGGTCCCAGCTTACAGGAACAGTGCTATCCCCTCCCTCTTACCCATACAAGCCCTTCTTACAGTCTTAATCCTATGTCCTCCTGTTGGCCACTGAATACTTCTGACTCCTTTTCTGAACAATTACTAGCAATAGTTAATAACTGCAAGAGTCAGGTCAAGTGTGCTCATAAATCCAGTGGTTAAATAAAAGTAAAGAGATACTACTATTCTTTTTTTATAAACTTAGGCCAATCATGAAGAAGATTTTAGGGAAGAAAGCCAACAGAGACAGTAGCATATACTTTGTAACATCTTAAGCAATCTGGCCAACCAAATGTTGAATCCTGTATACCCAAATGGTGTGACTTTAGACAAGTTATTCAAACTCTCCAAACTTAAAATTCACCATCTATTAAGTATAACACTGTATCACGGAGATTTCCCCAGTATTAAATAAAACAATTGCACTCAAACCACTCAGTGTGTAGCCAGTACCTAGAGTTCAGTACATGAGCAGAGCAGCCACTTGTGAACCCCATTCATTCTTATGTCAACCCTCAATGTAGTTGGCAGAATGAAAATTCAAGTCAGTCATTGGCTCCCTTTCCTCTCTCTCCTCTTTTTCCCCCCCTCCTCCTTTTCTTCCTCTTCCTTCCTACCTTGGTGAATTACACTAAAAATGAAACTTTCCTTGTATGATTAAAGCCCTATTCTAAATATCAAGATTTACTAGTTACAAATAGAGAGATCAAACTGATTTTAGTGAGACTCTTCTATTCAGTCATCCTGGCTTATTTGATTACATTTAATTGGGCACTAAGTGACAAACTAACTTGTACTATTTGCTAATTTGAGCTATGATGATTAATTGCTTCCTGGGAGTTGGATCTTCCATTAGGTTCCTAATTTGAACAGAATTTTCCTCAAATAATGTGTCTCCCAGTCAGCTGATCACCATCCCAAGTGAAGCAATGACTCCCTATATGTGGTGTATTACTGAGCTGCAATGTCTGTTTGATATGTTAAATGCATTCTCAGTAGTATTTGAAATTTAACCATGAGTTTACCAGATTATCAAAGAACTTTACTCCTTTTAATTTAACAGTGATTATAACTTTTTGAAAAAGAAAGTATCCATACTAAACTATCTGGCAGAGTTATTGTATTTTCTGAAATGTATATGACCTCCAAAATGTAAAATAAAATAAATGATGACATGGGCTGGGTTCACGGGAAACTGAGTCAAGTGTACATATTCTAACATGTGATAGGACTCTAAAGAGACTCCAGAACTAAAAACTAATCTGACAGAAAATACCCTCTAACGGCTTCTGTACCAAGTCTGAGAAATGGAGGACACATATACTTCCTCATTCTTTATTTTACATATATATATATGTATATATATATACATATATATAATGTAAATTATGTAATGTATACATTATAGGTATGTAATGTATATTGTTTACATGTAATAATTATATTCATGTAATAATTAATATATGTCAATATACATATTATATATGTGCATTTTATTTATGGCATACATAGTATAATCTATAAAATCTTATTATAAAATCCATAAAAATAATTTAAATCAGAAGATTGCCCAGTTTTCTTGCAAGCAAAACTTTGTCAATTAATTTAATATTATCTAAGCTTAAAATATTCAATAGCTTATTTTTTTTTAAATACAGAACACAGAAAGAGAAAGCCAGAGATAGAAAGTGGAGAGGCAAGAACAGGAGGGAAGGAAGGAAGGAGAGAAGGAGAGATGCATCAAGAATGGTTACTACTGAGGGAGGAATTAACTTAATACATCAGAGTTTCTTGAGTTCCTTAAAAGACTTCAAACAATATGCCTTTTCTAAACAGACAGAGCCTGGGAAGTGCTCCCACATTACATGATGCTTTCCAAGGGGAACCAACAAAACCTGGCTTTTCATAGATAACCATTGTGCATCTGCCACATGAGGACTCCATCTTCATGACAAGTGGTAGCAGGAACACTGACCCACTGCCTTTGCCTGGGGCTCCTTACCTTCTCAGTCATAGATGCTGTGCTCTGACAATCAGAAGTGGCCCCTGTGCCAGGCTCTAAGCTAAGTCAGCCAAACTCTACTCACCTCATCATTGTAGAGTTTACTTGGAGAGAATGTATTTTAGAATATATACAACATTGTAATAGTTAATCTTGATTTTCAACTTGACTGAATATGGAACCAATTAAAAGACATATCTCTGGGCAAGCTAACCTGCATCGATTATTCCAGTAAAGAATAATTTCAGTAAGGGTTTTTGTTAATCCCAGATGATTTTTTCAGCCCCAGCTGACAAGAAACCACAATTTTTATTTCAAAATGCCTCACATATAGCTTTGAGAATCTTTGAGACACTTAAATTGTTTCTCTGAAATTTCATAAGCCAGGCCTCCATCATCTGCACTGCTCTCAGCATTACCCTCCAAGTTTCCACAACACACCATTCAGCTCTGAACACTCAACAGCTTTTCTCAACCATGGTTCCAATATGCTGTACAATCTTAACAGCATGATCAGGCCCATCACAGAAGTATTCAACTGTTGGTGACAACTTCTGTACTACTTTGCTTAAAGCAGCTTGGGGAGGAATCGGTTTATTTCATCTTACAATTCCCAGGTCACACTCTATCACTGAGGGAAATCAAAACAGGGACCCCGAGGCAGAAACTCAAGCAGAATCCACTGCGGAGCACTGCTTCCTGTCTTGCTCCCCATAGGAAACATTCTTATACATGCCAGGGACACTTACCCAGGAGTGGCACTGGCCACAGTTCCTGTGCCCTACACATCAATTATGAATCAGTAAGATGTACCCGTAGAATTTGCCTACAGGCCAATCTGATGAAGGCATTTTCTGTATTTAGGTTTCTTTTCCCCAAATTCCTTAGCTTGTGTCAAGCTGACACAAGCCTACAACAGCACAACTTTCTTTGAGGGTTGCAGCTTTTGGAAAGAGTAGCTTTCTAACTAACCAGGGAAGTACAGATTAGAAAAACAAAGTTACAGTTTATCTGCATCCCCAGGTAGCCTGTTGCCTGTTGCTTCTCTCTCTCTCTCTCTCTCTCTCTCTCTCTCTCTCTCTCTCTCTCTCCCCTCTCTCTCTCTGTCTCTCTGTGTGTGTGTATGTTTATCTAGATTGTACATATGAAGACTAAACATATTTTTTGTCTTTTTTTGGTCTGCCTTATTTCATTTTACAAGACAATTTTCAATTATTTTTTTCTGGAAATTACATGCTTTCTTTTCTTTTTTTTTTTTTTTTTGGAGACTGAGTAATATTCCAGCTTAATATATATATATATATATATATATATATATATATATATATATATATATATATATAATTCTCTATTTAAAAAAAATATTCACTCATTAAAAAAATACCTGCACTGATTCTATAATTTTTCAGGAGCATCATGCAGAAAGTTGGTGTGTAACTGTCTCTATGGTGGGCTAACTTATCATTTCTTCATCCTTAGTGGTATAGCTGGATCCTGTGGTACATCTAGATTTAGATTCCTGAGGAACCAGCATACTGATGTCTATCATATTGCACTAACTGACATGCCCACCAGCAATGTACTGGTGTATATGGAGTGTATGTGCCTTCATTAAACCCCGCCCATTCCCTGTCATTTGTTACCACTTATATACTCCTAATGGTGGCCATTCTGACTTGGGTAAGATTTACATTACCTTTGGATATTCAGACGTTTTTGTGTTCCACGTGTTTTGGGGACATTTTTTCCTAGGTCTGTGAATTGGATTGTCAGTCTAATTTTGATGAGGATTCCATTCAATATATTGGTCATTTTCCACAATATGGACAGTTTTCACAATCTCAAATCTACTGATGAATGAATGTGGGGAATCTTTGCATGTCTCAGTATTTTCAACTTCTTGGTTCAGTGTTTGACATTTTTCATTGTAGCAGTCTTTCACCTCTTTGGTCAGGTTTATTCCTAGATTTGAGTTTTTATAGGTTTGTTTTATTTTTGTTTCTGAGCTGACACTGAATGGTATTGTTTTCCTGATTTATTCCCGAGAAGGCTGTTCTCTTACATTGAAAATCCATTGAATTATTAAGCTCCATACAATAAACAACAATTCATACATGATTCTTAGTATTATGTCTCCGTAGAAACCTTGCTACAGATGCCACTGAGAAAATGGACCCTTTCCAAACACTTTTCAGCTGGTCCTTCACTTGGAGACTTGCTTCTCACCATTATGGAAACATCCTTGCACCAAAACTAAGAAGATACAAGTAATGGTGGGCAAGGCATATGCACGCTCTGTGTTTCTTTTTCTGTGCCTACAAAATGGAATGCCTTCCATGTATGTATGCATGCATGTATGTATGTGTGTGTATCTTTTTTCATGAGTGTCTATGGAAGCCATTGGTCAACACTCAGTGTCTTTCTCAGTCCCTCTTTACCTCATTTTTAATACAAGGTCTCTCACTGACCGGAAGCTTACTTAATGGCTAGGCCAGCCAGCTAGGAAGCCAGTCTCTGCCTATCCTGCACTGGGATTACAAATATTACAAATATGTTGTTACCTCCAACTCTATTCATTATCCCAACTTAGGTCTTCATGTTTACAGCTCATCTCCCCAGCTACCTCCTGGCCCTTTTATTTTATGGTCATAAATTAAGTGGCTTGCCTGGAGGACCTAGAGCCAAACTAAAGGTAGAGTGTGAAAACACAGCTGAGCTAAGTCAATCTGAGGTCACCATGTGGACAGTCTTCTTCCTGTTATACATGGAAATTCAGCTTCCCAAATGAAAACAATACACATACTTATATGACTAACTTAGTAATTATATGGAACCATGCATCCAATAATTCCTGCACAGAACCTGGTTCATAGAAGGAGATTAATAAATTAAAGCTTGTATCTGTGAAGTGCCTCCTGGAATGACCCTTCTTTAAGCTTTTCCTTCCATTCAGTGGCTTCTGCTTCTCTCCTGGACCCTCTGTTCTTGCTAAGGACCATTTTCTCTACAACCGAAGAATAACTAAAAATCATAGTACTAAAATCAAGATTGCAGAAAATGTCAGGAACATGACATTCTACTCATAGTTTGACTGGACAGCTGTTGGGCTGTGGGTCTGCCTCACCTATGAGATGCCAGAGGGCCATTGGCATAACATTCAGGGAAGGCAGAATTCAGTCCAAGATAGGGGGCCCATGTTTCCCTGGTAAGATAAAGGAGGAGCTGAACACAGATGTTGTGTTTCTCAATCTCCTGTGTACCAAAATGCTGCTGGGCACAGAGAGGAGTTGAGAACAATGGTCGGAGAGCCCATGCTTGCCCTACACACCAGACAGGAAACTGATGGCTGAGCCCCAGATAAATGGAATCCAGTCTAGTTCTGAGTAAGTATGGAGGGGCTGGAAGAGGGAAGGCCTTTTCTGAGAGCTTTAGGCTCATCTCTTTACAATGAAGCACCCCACCCCCCTGAGGTGGTCCTTGATGAAGGAGACAGTCCTTGCTTGTCCAAACTTATTTATGGCAGATGTGAATTCATACCTCTTATTCAGGGTGAACTAGGAATTAAATACCTTTTTCAGGAAGGGATGCCCAGCAAGGGAAGCTCACTGGCTAAACACTCAGGGCCTATCTAGATACCTCATTAGCATGGGGAACTCTATGCTTTTATGCTATGTGACCAGTTGTCATGGTCTTTTCAGTAGGATATCATGGTTACCTGTTCCAGGACAGGTAGAGCCTGGCCAGGAAGTGATTCCAACACCTGCCATTCTCAGTTATGAGATCCACTGGGGTTTTTGAATGTGTTTTAAGCTTACCAGTTCTTCTGTCTGGGGCATGGTTCACTTGCCCCACAGACAGCAAACACTCAGGAACCCCCAGCACACATCAGGAGTAATACATTAATTCCATATTGCTCTCCATATTAGGACAGACCAAAAAATAAATCAAAGAGAAGTAGGTAGGTCTAGGTGCCAACTGAGAAACTCCCTTCACTCCACTGAGGCAAAATAAGCAAAGATTCAGTTCTAACCTTTGTGAGCTGCTATACCATCTCACTTCCCACCCACTGTCCTCAAGATCAGGTAGTACAGTCACTTACAATGAGGACACACTGAAATGTATTGTTCAATGGTGTCATTTTATCACACTGTGAATGCAGCAAATTAACTTTATACAAACTAGAGTGCATATGCATCCACCATGTGATACACTTTTATAAGAATGACATTGTATATGCAGCTCATTGATGACCATATATGTATGTCCCATTGTTCTGCCTGTATACACCAGTCTTCCTAGTTTAAGAATGGAGGCCAGCTAGTATCTGGCTGAATTGGAGCAGACTTATTCTATACTGGCTCTGAGGTAAGTAATAGCTCTGTCTGTATAAGAAGATAATGGTCAAGATAATTTCCATATGAGAGAGATAGGAAGACTTGTATGTGATGATAATTGACCAAAGGGCTAGGAGGCCTTCCCAGAGATGTATTTTGTATGATGCTATGAAATGTGTTAGTTCTTTTCCAATGCTACATTTTCCTTTCCTGTTTGGAATCTCTACACTTGAGGCTTCCAGTGAAATCTGTTCTGCACCACAGCCTGGTTGACACCATCTTTCGAAGGGCAAAGGAGATGGTTTGTGGTCACACTTGGAGTGACTAAAATGCTGCAAGTGAATAAAACATCAGACAATAGTAAAATAACCCCTATCACTGTAAAGATATAGACGGAGCTAAGTTAAATTTGAGGGATGGTACTGTGAACCTGCAAAATGCACTTCAGAGTGTTCCAGATAATCATCTGGTGATGAGAGTGCAGTCTGCTAAGAGGTAGCTCAGCTTATTATGCTGTGAATGTTCAATGTGAGGGTTCTCTTCCTTCCCAAATGAAGGAAAGCCATGAGCCATATGCCTCGTAAGTGTGAGAATGATGGCTAAGCAGCTGTCAGTTCTTGGTCATCAGGCAACATCCCAGAAGCATCTGTGCTGGGATATGGTTGTTGGCTTGACACACATTTTTCAGATGAGGACCAGGAACTTGGGGATCTCGTGAGTATATAGGGACTGAAGTGTCAAATCCCACAACTCTCTATCTCTAAAGACCAGACTGGTTCTTTGTGCCAGATGGCGGCTCATGAGTCAGCACGCTAAAAATTTGTATCCAGTCCAAACCCGCAGCCAGATTTCTTTAAAAAGTTCAACTGAGCTGCTGAATTCTGCTCAGTGTGACTGTGGAGGTGCTCCAAGGGGTGTGTAAAAGGAAAAGGACATGGAAGGGTACAGACCACTCTGTGTGATGGTGGAGCAGAATGTATACATGGACAGGCAGTCAGCATGCTGGGCCACGTGTGTCCAACTGTGGATATCTCATTGAAAATAATTCCCATGCCCCATGTCAAGAATGGGAGTAACACTTAGAACTCACCAAACACTGCCATTCAGTGTTTTATATTCTCTCACAGAAGCTGCACATGGCTACTGAGGACTTGAAACAGGGCTGATATGAGGAATGAGTTAATTTTTATGAATTTAAACCAAAAGACGACATAGGATCAAGGGTGTATTAGACAGAACAAACTAGACCATCCTCCTGCCCCACATGGCTGTGGTCGAGCTGTTAGTCAAAGGGCTAGGCCACACTTCTGTGCTTATATTACCAAGAATGAATAGGAAGAGCTCTGCATCCACATCATCTGAACCCAAGCTCTTTTGCTATCCATCCACATTACTTTTTTGGAGTTCAGTTTCCCCATCTTCATCCAGGGGAAGTTTCCCCATCTTCTTTGGGTGGTTGTGAGAGTGAAGTACACCAGTGTTGGGAAGTTACATTATATAGTGTCCAAGACAAAGTAAAACAGATGTTAAGTCATGTGCGCAAGTCAATATTGATGCCTCCTCTGTTGGCCAGATGCTGTGCCTTGTTAATCAATAAGATGCAGAAAGGATCTACATGCAGTCCCTTCCCTCAGGACAAGTTTTCAATCACTCCCTCATCTTTAGTTGCTCTACTACCCTCATTACCAGAGAGTCTACAGTGTACAGAGAGACTCGAAGCATGAGAGAGAAGCATGCAGCAGCAGCTGACCCACGGCAGATGTTCCAGGTGTAGCCACAGCTTTTCGGTTGCAGAGTGAGATCCTGTGATTTACAAAACGAGGCTGGATCAAACTCTGACTGTAGTCTAGACTTCATGAATCCTGGGCTCTCAGATGATGCCAGTACATGATTTGCTTTGCTGGATTTCATCCCTAGTCATATTTCAGATATAACCTGGTATCTGAGAACGTAAAGGCCATGGGCGTCATGCATACTCCACAAATGCAGAAGTTGAGCAAGGTACGGATACTTCTTACATGATTTATTTAATCAAATACTAAGTAATAGGTTTTCCCATAGCATCCATTGACCTTTCTTCAAAAGATGCAATGAGATGGGAATGTTCATTAAAAATTCCCTGGTTTAAACCTTGATTGCCCAGTGCAGAAGTGGAAGACAAGAGCACACAGAGCCTTATAGCACGTTAATGTTACCTTGCAGCAGTCAGCTCTCCAGACATGAGTTCTTTATTCCCACATAACTAAACCAATTATTACTAGAGCAGGTAGTGGTGGTGGTAGCGATAGGGTATGTGTTTCTGTCCATATGCTTGCCCATGTATACATGGAGGCCAGATGTTAACATTGGGTGTCTTTCTCTATTACATTGTGCCTTGGTTATTATTATTTTTTTTTTGTGACATGGTCTGTCACTGAACATGGAGCCCACCATTTCAGCTAGATTGGCTGGCCAGCAAACCCTCTGTACCTGTTTATTTTCTCTCCTAGCTCCCTGCACTGAAGTTCCACGGATGTACTACAGTGTCTTGCTTTTACCTGGGTGCTGGGGAGCCAAACTTGTGTTCACATCCTTGCTCAGCAAGCCCTTGTCCCACTGAACCATATCTCCAGCCCCTAGATCAGACTTTATAAAGCAACATTACTCATATTCTTTGGCTGTTGGCTGCCATGATTTGACTCAATAAAGTTTCTTACAGGTGAGGTTGCATGACCTTGAGCTTCCAGAAACAAAAATCATGAGCTAAATAGTCCTTTTTTTACTTATGTTACTCAATCTCAGATATTCTAATATAGCAACAGAAAATAGATTAAGACAATGGATGGAACTAATAACTTTGGGAGAAGCATTCTTTTTCTCCATCTTAGTTCATGTTCTTAAGGAGCTGATGCTAATTCTAGGAACGGCATGTCATGTAATGTTTGCTTACCTAACTAGACCATGGTGTGTCCTTAGCCAGTCTGTCAAAATGGCATTCTGATCAATTAATTGCAGTGAAGTTCAGATTAAAACTTTTGGGAAGAAAGAATGTGTATTTCCAAAGACCTTGAAGAGAAAGACTAATATATGGAGATGTCAGGTGATGTCAAACGAAGGAGGTCTGACCAAGGGTGAAGTCAGCACAGAGCAAGACCTGAACTTGTCCTACCTCTGTTTCTGTATTTGAATTATATGAACTAATAAACTACCTAACTTGCTTCAGCCAATTTGAATTAGAGTTCTGTTCCTCATATCCAAAACAGAATGTTTCTTCTGTTACTTCCTTGGTACCATGAGGGCTATGCCCAGCGACTCTGAGAAGTACAGCTGTCAGGTGACCTGCTCTGGTTCCCATGGCAGCAGCCTCTGCAGCCCTAATCAGAAAAGACCAAATGGCAAAAGCTGCTCACAGGCTCGTGGCAGCAGTTTTAAGGATGCCCTGTGTGGGGCTGACCCTAGGAAAGGACTCTAAAAACGAGGCTTGCTTATGTAATTTAAAATCTTAAAATAACCACACATGAAGTCTGAGAATCCCTCTGGGGCTTGTGACAGCCTAACCTGGGATAGAGAGGTCAGAGATTCTCAGTGAATGAAAAATAGGCTAAGAACAGAATTGTCTCTTATTCACAGCAGAGGATAGAGTGGGTCAGGACTCCAAGCGGCGAATTAGTGACTGAATTTATTTAACAACTTCTCACAAATACCTTCAGCTACGTAGGAGGAGAGCTGACCCATTTTGGAGGTTTAGAATCAATAGACTAATAAAAGTAATTTTTAAAAATAGCTTTCTCCTCTAAAAATATACTTTCCATGGAACAAGAATTTGTCTTCTGGGCTCTGACTCATTTCTCTATAGATTAAAACAGAAAGAGGGGATCTTTGATGTATTGGGTGGTCACTGGCCTAGACACTGCACAGGCTCCTTTCCTGAGTGGGAGGTCAACCCAGGGTTTCCTAGATCTCCTTCGTGGGCAGCTCCTCCTCTCCTGATTGGGGAAAGTGGTGAAGTCCACAGAGGCTCCCAGATCATCATTTTGTCACGAAAGATGTGTTGGATGTTCACATTCTATTTCCATTAAACTGGAACCTGAAACTCAAAGGGAAGAAGCTGCAAATGACAGCTTGGAAGAGGGCAGAGATGCTTGCTCCTTGGGGGAGGAGGAGCTTTTTTAAATTATCCACAGTTGAGCAAGGAGCGTGAAGGAAGCCAATCTGTAGCACAAACATAGCCTTCGGGATTGATAGTGGGCTGACCTGTGTGGACAGTCATTTTACTGGCCTGGGTATTCTCTCTTTGACTTCCTAATTATGATGCTTCCATTAAAACTCCATTTGTTATTTTTGTTATTTTCACAAAGAATTCTTTATTTTTTTCTACCTATGCAGAGATTTTATTTTGTCCAAATGAAATCTAACCCTACCAGGACTAGGCACTTTCTTCATTTATGTATCAGACAACAAACATTTCCCTAAGGAGCACTTCTTCAAGTAAAAACTTTGGGTGTGTGCAATAATTCTCCCCAAGGCACCCAATCAAACACATTCTCAAAGACTTCTGCAGACTTACTACATATAACTATCAGAAATTGGACCCAGAAACCTTTAACAATTTCCCAGACATTCTTTACTCACACTAAATCGTGCAAAGCCCAGGAAGGTGGTGACAGCATATAATGTTTGAGTTGCAAGCAGGCAGGTAACAGACTATGGCCTGCTACAGTGCCTGCCTTTTCCTGATCTCCTGAATGCCCCAGTGAGGGTGAGCTATTCAAATGTCAAGGAGAAGGGAAAGTAACAAAGCAGCTGTCCTTGGACATCAGCATCATTCTTCCTACTTTGTTAGAGTTGTTTCCTTATGGTTGCTGGGGAGAGTCCCTCCTTAAAAATTCTAAAAGCTCTCAGGTCCTCCATAAGCTCAGCTCAGCTCCTTTAGTGAAATCTATGGTTAATGTTGTCTTATGGACTTTGAAGTTTCCGTTGTCTTTTCTTCTACCCAAGATGGTAGTTTTGTTGTGATTTTTATTTTCTTTAAGATGATAGCATGTATTTTTGGTAAAAGGGATGGCAGTCATTTTGTGACCAGAATGGCTCACTGAGCTCTAAAGGTAATATCCTTGTGAGGAACAGAGTAGAAATTAAAAAAAAAAAAATGTGCTTCAAGATTTCATAACTGGAATTCGAAAATAATGAAGAGAAGTGTAGAAGCTGGCAATGATACTACAATGACCAGATACATAATAAACCACAGACTTGAAGAAAGCAGAAAACTAAGGATTTGTCCATAGCTAGTAGGAATGTCATGAAAGGTAGAAACAGTAAATCCTTGAGTTTAAATAGTGTCCTCAAGACCGTACTGGTTTGACTTGAATATGAAATGTTTCCTGCAGACTCATGCGTTCAAGCCTAGGTCTTCAGTTGGTAGCTCTGTTTTGAGAGATGCTGAAAACTTTAGGGATGAGGCCTAATTAGAAACTAGGGTCCTCTTTTATGGGTTCATAGTCTTCTTAATAAAAGAACTTTAAAAACAGACTTGTAAGGAAACTTGAGGACAATTCATTGGAGTTTAAGAAAAAAAAAAAAAAAAAAAAAAAAAAAAAAAAAAAAAAAAAAAAACAAGGAAACACAAGCTGTAAATCTTGGCAGCAGCCAGGAAATAATGATGGAAAAAAATTAAGTGGACAGTCATACCATTTGTAAGCAGCCACCTGACAAAAGGTAACCAGTGGCATGAGAAAGAGTAAGAAAGCTCAGAGAGCTGGGGAAAGCACACACATACCTAGGCTCTGGGCAAAGATATAAGGAAGAAGAGGGAAAAGTTAAACTTTTCTAAGTATCCCAGAAAAGTTCTTATGGGAGCTCTGCAAGTGACTACTTAGGGAGGGGCTTCCAAGAAGTTTGCACTGTCTCAGTAGGGGATAACTATTCCTCCCATCTCCTTAGCAAGACATTAAGCATCAACCCTCCTCTTGGCTAGGTGATTAGCAGACCCAGCTGAATTAACTCTTAAGGGAACAGACCAAACTGTCATGTCTTTGCTCAAGGACAGAGGTAGATTTCATTCTTTTAAACAGAAGAAAATTGCTTTGCTTTAATGAGCTTCAACTGGGCCCTATTATCTCTCCTGTCTGGATCTCTGTGTTTCCATGCTGCATGCTTCTCTCTTGTCATGGTATTCTACCACATGTGAGGCCCATACTCCAGAACGCCACAAAATAAGGGCCAACCTGAAACCATGAACCAAAGTAAGACCCTCCTCCCTCAAGTTATTTATAGCACGGGTTGTGTCATAACAGTGAGAATTAAAAGTTTGAGTACTAAGCCCTTTTAAAATGATAATTCCATTGAAATTGTTGAAAAATAGAAGTCAAAATATGGCTTAGTGGGTAGTCAGTTGCCTAGCATATTTGAGGTCTTACATTCAATGCCTAGGTACCACAAAAAGAAAAAGGGCACATACACACACAGACATACACATACACACACACACACACACACACACACAACAACAACAACAACAACAACAACAACAACAAGGGAGCCCTTAATACCAGTGACTATATTCTTAAAGAGTGTAGAAAAACAGACAATGGTTATGACAACAGGCTTTAACAATTACATTCCATAAGCCTTGCTACTTCATCCTTGGAATAATCATAGGAAATAAGGATGGCAACAAGAAAAAATCAATTCTGAAATAACATAACTCACCTAAATGAAGTAACTCACATGAGTGGACCAGGAACACATATGACCAGGATCTGGATGCAGGTTTGTGTAGCAAAGGGATTTAAATTTAAAATTTTCAATGATAGTAACTACCAGAAATAAAACTATAAACTAGACATAATTTTTATCTATAATAAAATAATAGCTGAATTTATACATTCATTTGCTCAGAGAATCGTGGCATGTCAAAGAGTTTAGCTTTGAATGAAGACTATGAGCACTTGGTGGAAAAAAAAATGAGAGGAAATGTCTAAAGAACCATGTTTGTATTCTCAAAAAAGCAAAAGCAACTGGATATGTTGTTTATTTCCCCATCAGACCTCAGGTGGAGATTATAGATCTGTCAGCAGCATGTTGGAGTCTCATTGGCTGCAAAGGTGCTCAAAATGGGGGCAGAAGAAAGCCACTGCCCCAGAGTATGCAGTTAGTCAGGAAAAGCTCCTCTTGACCTAGCTTTTGTAGTGTGCTTAGGCCTTCACTAGATTGGATGAGGCCTACTTGCAGTAGGGAAACTCAAATGTAAATCTAATCCAACAAGTCCCTCACAGACACTCACAATGTTTAGTGTCTGCGCACCCCTAACTAGTGCAGATTGACTTACAAAGTTAGCTATCTCTGCCAATTAGTATCTATCTTCCTAGGGCTAGCAGGCACCTTCAATTAACATGACAGGTATCACTTTTACTGACTCTACCTTTAATCCTCTCTACGGTTATCATCCCTGATACTCCCACATGCAGGAATGTTGACAGTGATTTAATCTTGGACACGATAAAGTTAACCAAATTTATATTAAAACTTGGATGAAGAAGTAGACTGGAGTAAATCAATCTGGTCTAGGAAACGCATGGTTTGAGGATAAACCTATCTGCTTCCAGAAGCAGAGAATGAGAAACAGCAAGGCAAGCCAAGAGTCCCCTGAAAGTGCACCCTAAGACCTCAAAAGCACTTCAGTTCTAGTAATTAACATGTAGAGATGTTTTTAACTCTTAAAAATAACACCCCTTGTCATTTGAGTTTGATTTTGTAAGGATGGGGCTCTGATACTTTTACCATGTTTAGCAAGTGGGCATTTTGCTCAATTCTCCAAGTCCTTCTCTGTTATCATTCTCTAGAAAATATTTCAATTTCAAATGTTTTAGGCAGTATCATTGAGGGTTACTTAAGCAAGAACAGGCTCTCCTACCCTACCCCATCCCATACCACCCAGATTCCCTTTCCTGGCACTTTCCTCTTTAAGACACATTGGATCAAAGCCCACTGTCAGCATGCTTCTCTGCTTTCTCATTCTGCTTCCCAGTCCCACTTTTGGAACTCCTCCCAGGGGACCCCATGGCACCCAAGACACAGCTCTGTTTTTGAATATTCCACAGGCTGTTACCTTTATCCTCTTATTATCTGTATCCCTACCAGACTGCAAGCTGCTCAGAAGCTGACAACTTGCCCATTTCACTTCAGTTTTGTAGGGTTCAGCCCAGAAGCTGATACATACTGGGGGCTCAGGGTGTGCCTGCTAAATCAATGAATAGATAACCAAATCCTGAACTTCAGGATTACTCAACAATTTTCACCCACTTGCTAAACATGGCAAAAGGATCAGAACCCCCTCTTTACAAAATAGAACTCAAATGACAATGGGTGTTATTTTTAAGAGTTAAAAATATCTCTGCATGTTAATTACTAGAACTGAAATGTTTTTGAGTCTTTTGTGCACTTTCATGGGACTGATGGCTTACCTTGCTGTTTCTCATACAATTCTGGTCTCTTTGCATCCCTAGACTTTGAGATTGGCACATGCTAAAATGACTCTCTAGGGAAGGAGAAAAATCCCAACTCAGTGATGTGTTCCAACAGGGACAGAAGGATTGCTGCTTCATTTCCTGCCAATTTTTAAATTATGAATATTTTGGTATGATTATAAGTAAGCAAGACAAGCCTACCAGGGAATCAAATAATCCCTGAACATGAAAACATAGATTATTGTTTTCCTTCCCTCTTCCTTTCCAGTTGCTATATTTTGCTTTCACAAAGCAAAACAGGGTCAGGTAGATGACAGAGTTGTCTTGAAATTTTTTAATTCATAAAATTGCTGGAATAGGAAATTTCTTGTCGTTTTCTGAAATCACTCAAGTGCACCCACCCCCTTTATGATTTTTTATAGATTATAAATAAATTATTTAATTGTTTAGGACATTCTTTTGGTTAGAAATTAGTCTGTTTACACACACCTCCATCACCTCTCCAGCTTGGAGAACTATTTAAGAAACACCCTTTGAAACATTCCTAAAATATAGAGAGTTTTAAAAGAATTCCAAGTTGAGAAGAGCAAAAGGTGAGTAGAGACATCCTTTCAATTTTCTGAAGTGGAAAAAAAAGCACATTCCTGTAGTGATCTGCAGGCTGGCCTTTGTTATGCTAATGAAGCACACACTACTATTTGAGTGCTCACTCTATTTTCCTTTCATATGAAAGTACTTTTAGAATCCAGACAGCTTAAGTTAGAGCAAGACTACCTTTGACATCATGTTAGAAGCAGATCTTCCAACCCTGTGTTAGTTAGCCAAATTAATGAGAACAATAAACAAAGAAACCAAGATTAGCAATGAGAACACTCAATGGGAAACTCCATCTTTTGCAAGATCTTCTCTTTTTTTGTCACTTGAATGTCACTGCTAAACATAAGATAGGAATGCTTTGTGTTTCAGCACACAGACTTTCTGACACACCCCTATTCATGATCAAACACACAGTTCATAAAAGGTTTAATTGCATCTAGACTTAATAAATATTCTACTTGGGGTCTGGAAATAAGACTACAGGAAGGTAGGGGATCTTTTTGTTATGCAAATACAAGCTGGTGGGAGCTCTTTCTGAAAATTACTTAGCTGACACCTTAAAAACTAATGTTTGAATGGCCTCTTTCTCTTCTGCCAGGGATGTAATCCTCACTATAAGACTGATGATATCATCTTTTGTGGTCAATTGGCAAATAAGTTTTTCCTTAGATGAATTTTGATTAAGTCTATAATGATAACTTCATATGTTTTTGCAAGCTGTCTCTCATAAAGCTCTCTTTCTCTCAAATGAAAGGTTAAATTCTTAATAACAAAGTAGAATTTTTGTTTACAAAGCTTTCTCCAATATGATCTGACTTCTCAGCAGAAGTCAAATCTTAGATATATCTCTTTTTGTAGTTCTATAAATCAGTGGGACACAAACTCAGGCATAATATTCTGGGTCCCAGCAGAGGAGGCAATCAGATGCAGAGGAGGAGAGGAGTTTTCCCTATTCTTTGAGGGACAAAAGGTGAGGAGCTATGTGAGATCTTGGGCAGAGCAGTCATAGGTTAAGGTATTGAGCTGGGACTAAATGTAATTGAGCAAATAAAGTTGAGGGCAAATTGAGAGGTGCTGCGCTAAGAGTATTGGGAAGGGTACAGTAGCTGAAGAAGACTTAGAAGAGGCCAGCAATTGAGCCAGTAAGACAGGTTAAAATTGAGCAATGTGTGTGTATCTGTGGTTTTCATCCACAGATCCAGCATTCTCTGGGTGGAGGTGGGTAGTGCAACTTGTTTCCAGAACATTAAGGTGAGGTAGCAAAAGCTAAACATACATACACACACACACACACACACACACACACACACACAATTCATATTCCTCCTTTGGGAAATATTCTCCTTACCATGGTTATAGGGAATGTTCTCCCTGCCAAGGTTAATGATTCTATGATAGAAGCAGCACGAGTCTGTGAGGCAAGGGTATGGCTATGTCCTTAGCAAAAATGGTAAACGCTATGACCTTAAGGACAGCCCTTAAGGCTGTAGGAAAGAGATTTGAAAACATGAGTTCAAAAATATATAATTTCTCAACTATGCAAAATATAAAGATGCAATATGAATTATATGAGGAGCTTCAGGAACCTAAAAGAACAAAGGCAGCTGCACTATGAGCCAGTTCATCAGAAAGATATTAAGGAAGGAGATAAATAGATTTGAGGAGTGGGGATTGAAAAGTAAGATCCCACCCAGCTAAGTTTATTGTTTGTGCTTACAAAGGCAGGCAGATAAGTGAGTTCAAGGTCAACCTAAGACAGAGCAAGTTTAGGTCCTGGCCCAGATGTGTTGGGAATGCTAATCTCAGGACTAGATCCTACTATGCTAAACTTATTGTCTATGCTTAAAAAAAAAAAAAAAAAAAAAAAAGCAAGCAGATCTCTGAATCCATTTGCAATGCTTAAAAAATATGTGCTTGCTGTCTTTTTCTAAGAATCAGGGGGATGTGGGCCATAGAATGCTGATTTGTAAGATAATCAAAGAGGAACCTAAAATAAATGACTGAATGTATATGTAAATAAAAGACAGGGCTTTAGTCTGAGAGAACTCTGCTATCCAGATGAGCTGTCTGGAGATCTTCCCAGAAAGCTGTCTCAAGCAGAATACCCATTGTCAGCTTGTACCCATGATTTGACTTAAAGTAGTTTCTTCTGCCACTCCTAAACACCCCTTCCTCAGAACTGTGACCAAGCTGAGTCTGGTCATTGGCAGTACACAGACATATGGAGTCAAAGTACCCATACACATTAAATTTTAAAAAGTAGGTAAGTAAATATCCAAACAAAGCAATAACAGATAACTATGGAAACCAAGTATTTGACATTGGGACTATATTGGTAATTATAGAATGTAAGGACAACTGTAAAGATGTCAGAACTTTGCCTTTATCACTAAGATACCAGGCTACTGAAAAAATTTAAAGAAAATTATTAATAAAGAAAATTATTAATAAAATCCAATTTCTTTTTACTTTTGTAACTAGTTATTCCAATGGAAAAATAATTTTATAATCATCATCAATTTGTTTGTTTGTGTGTGTGTGTGTGTGTGTGTGTGTGTGTGTGTGTGTACATGTGTGTACAGGTGCCCAAGTAGCCCAGAAGAGGTCATTGGATCCCTTGGAACTGGAGTTATAGGTATTTGTGAGATGCCTGAAGTTCTGGAAACTGAACTTTCCTCTGATAGATCATTTAGTGCTCTTAACCTCTAAGCCATCTTTCTAGCCATGGAAATCAATTTAAATTCACACACATTTTATCGGCTTGGGCACAGTTTGAACATCCATCATTTTTTTTTATCACCTATCTTATAAACTATCTGCAAGGCACAGAGAATCAATTGTCCTAAACAACCTTGAATATATATCAGAACCCAGGAATGGCACTCTTTTGTGATGAAATCATTCCCATGCAACCTGTGACATCACCAGAAGTCATGCATATATATGAATTGGAAATATGATTACTCTATTTTAATTGGTTACTCAACTAATTGTCTGAGAGTATTATGACACATATAGTTGCTTTTCTCCCTTTCAACTAACCAAATCATACTGGTGGTCATTATCTGAAAACTGTACTGCTTAAAATCCTGGGTATAGAAATGACTTAGTGACTCACAGCTCCCTTTTGTTGTTGGACAGTATAAATAGCTTTGCAAAGTGGGATGCAAACTTATGACGTTTAGTCTAACTTTTTACAAGTTTCACTGTGAGCTGGCTTTGAGCATAGAATATCATCTGACACATCGCTTTTGCTATGAGGAAATCACTGAAATGCTAATTGTCACCAGTCAAGCAAAGTTTGTGTGTAGTACTTTACGCCATCAAGTAAATTCTGTGAGAAAAAAAGGTGGAAAATCTTTGTGACAATTGACATGCCTACTCAAATATACCCTTGTCTGGCTGGGTCGTCATCAGCTTAACACAAGCTACTTATCTGGGAAGAAGAATTTCCATTGAGAAAATACCACCATCAGTCTGGCCTACGGGCAAGGCTTTTGAGTATTTTCCTGACTGATGATTCATGTGGAAAAACACAACAGCACAGGCCATCCTGTGCAGTGTGACTCAAAGGCAGATTTTCCAAGATGATGTAAGAAATCAGCCCAAGCAAGCCATGGAAAGCAAGACTACGAGTCTTTCCACAAGTTCCACTTCAATTCCTGCCAATAGGTTCCTGCCCTGATCACCTCGGTGATGAAGTATGACTTGAGAGTTGGAAGCTGAAATAAATCCTTGCATCCCCATGTTCCTTTTGGTCATGGTGTTTATCGTGGCAATAGAAACTCTAAGTTGCACTCTAAGGGTCCTCCTTAGAGTTCTGTTTATCCTACCTGCTTGTCACTGTGTCCGTTTACTTCAGTCGCTTCCTTATTCTTATACCTTCCAATAATATCAAAAGAGAGTAACAAGTGAAAGTGAGTCAAAAAAGGAACAGGTATTAAATATGTAATGAAAAGAATCAAGCAAAAATAACCACTCACTCCCTGCAAAACTTGTGCAGGGGCCACAGTGTTTGTCTTCAGAGCCTAGTCTAGGCTACAAATCCCCAGTATCTTCTTTAAAAAGCAAATGTTTTTCCTTTGTTCCTAGTAAACACATTCCCTTCCCCTTGCAGCTTCCTAGTGCCTGGCCATGTCATTTAGAATAAACTATGGTTACAAACAGCATCCCACCGTTTGCTGGGTTTTGCATAGGTTTGCTGCAAGCTAGGCTGTGCTCTCACCCATCTTTTTGATTGCCATCCCCTCAAGGACATTGCCAAGAATGGTGCCAGAGTTTTGAACAAATTCCAGAGAGATGGGGAGAAGTTTGCTCCTGTGAGACAAAGGCAGGGCATCTTTCAGATCGATAGCTGCAGAACAATCAGGGGTGAAGAGTCTGAGTTTCTGGGAGGTCTTTTGTGTTATGGCATCTTTAAGGGAACTAAAAGACTTCTTGGTCTTCATCATTTGAGGAAAATAGAAGCAGGAGAATATCTCCTTGGTCTCACCATATTTCTTTAAAGCAAGCTACATATCTAGTTGGAATTCTCTCCATTTCTTCTAATGCAAGTCACATCACCTCCAGGTAAGATGAGTCCACAGGAAGGACACTGCACCTGCCGATGAAGGCACACAGGGAAGAGTGAGCCAACAGGCCTTGTCAAGTTTCATCTAGCTCACTGCCATCAGATAAGATCTCTTTGTCCAGTGATTCTTCTATATGATTGTCAGAACTTCCTTAAGCTTAAATACATAAAAATACAGTTTTTCTTCTTTCTTTGGATCTTCACCTGTGAAAGCTCCTGTTTTATGTAGAATTTATATTGCACAAATCTTTATGTCTTTGCTATTGGTTTTTTTTTTTTTTTTTTTTTTTTTTTGGTATTATGTAGAGTGAAGAATCTAGTAATGGGTGAGGAAAAATGAATATTTTCCTCTTATCTACACTGTTAAACCTCCTCCTCAAGAGGATTGGAAAGCAATCAAATCTCACAGGTGAAGGTGCCATTTGAGTTGTTCATGAGCAGAACTATCTCTGGTTGAAAAGCTTTCATACCTCTTGTAGTTTGAATGTGTACTGTACCCATAGCTTCACATGTTGAACACTTGGTCCAACGCTGGTGATGCTATTTGTAGGAGGTTGAGCCTCACTTGAGAAAATCAGACAATGGGAACTAGCTTAAGTCTGTATAGCCCAGCCCCACTTCCTGTTCACTCTCTGCTTCCTGACTGAGGCTGCCACAGTGTCCAAGTCAGACTCTTGCTATTGACACCATATATTCCCCATCTGAATGGATTATATCCTCTGTGTTAGCAAAGTTGCTTTCATCAGGGCATTTAACTACAGTAGTGAAAATGAAACTAATGTATCACCCATGTCTCTCTAGCTCTCTCCTACTCTCTTCTCTGTGTCCCTGGGTTAAGTGGATTCTAGACCTGAAGTCTTTGAGCGAGCCTTTCTATTCCTTCTTTGCAGATATGGCTAATTGTGCTCATTGTTACTTCAGTTGTTTTTTATACCTTACAACTGATTAGAGGATGATTGCATTCCAAAATATAAATTCTAGCATTTGAAGGTAGAGATTCTGCTTAGGTCCAAGAGCTAAATTATACAGTTTATTCTAACATTATTAGAGTTCTATGCTGGGGAACATCAAGCCTTGTCTCAGCTTTATCATAATGGCATTATGATGTTGATATACAATTTTTCTTTGTGAATCTCTCTTAAAATGCATATAAGATAAAGGGCAATGAAAGAATAAGATTTGTATATCTTTAAGTACCTGACTAAAATATAACAAGTTCCAATTTGGGGAGATGGTTCAGTTATGTAAAGTCTTTGCTGATTTTGATCCCAAGCACCAATGTAAAAGTCGTGTGTGGCAACCTGTGTCTGTAACACCAGCATTGTGGGTGTGGAGACATAAGGACACCAGTAGTTTGATGGCTAAAAACCAAACTGAAATGGCAAGATCCAGGTTCAATTAAAGATCCTATGTAAAACGGTAAGATGGAGAACTATCAAGGAAGACAATTAGTGTCAATGTATGACTTCTACAATCACATGAATAAGGGAACACACACACACACACACAGAGAAAGAGAGAGAGAGAGAGAGAGAGAGAGAGAAGGAGAAACAGAGAGAGAGGAGGGAGGGAGAGAGAGAAACAGAGAGACAGAGAGAGAAACACAGAGAGAAACAGAGAGAGAGAGAGACGGGGATAGAAAGTGACAGAGAGAGAGACACACAGAGAAAAATATATCACACTTTATTACAATGCAAACCCTAGTTCTTATAGAAGCCTTTTGTTCTTATGGTAAATCATTATGTATGACTTGTTAATACGTAATGAAAGCATGTCACCATCTCCTTACAGAGAGAACCACTACACTATATGATAAGGACAGAGAGTGCTAAATGATTTTACAAATGAAATAGATTATTTTCTAAATCCGCAAAAGTACCTAAAACAAGGCAGGAGCTCATTTACAGAAAAAAGCAAACCTTCTGTAACCTGGGATCTGTTAGTTTTCACTATAAGGTTTTGTTTATTTTTCTTCCTAATAGTTTGTGTCCAATTCTGCCTACCTATTTATTATAAGGCCTTCTTTCATTGCTTGAAAAGATATTCACAGCTAAAACATATATATCACCCAAGTTTATGTGTGTGTGCGTCTGTCTGTCTGTCTGTCTGTCTGTCTGTCTGTGTCTGTATGTGTGTGAATGTGTTTGTGTGTGTGTGAGTGTGTGTGTGTGTGTGTGTGTGTGTGTGTGTGTGTGTGTGTACTGTCATCTCCACTGAGTCTGGATTATTCATTTGCTGAGAGACAGAATTACCTGAGTTGAGAACCTGATCATTTAACTTGATCTTAGACATACCACTAGGTTTGAGTAAATTAACATTCAGATCTTCTATGCAACTCATACAATTTAAAATTTTAAAGAAAATACTGATTAGATGAAATGTATACATCTAAAATCAAAATTAGCATTTTAAAAAAAAGATTATGTTGGCCAAATGCTACCTTCTGATAACCAAACCTCAAGCCATCAAAATGAAATTTAAAACCAGCTTTTACTTGAAACACGTTTTATTAACCACATAAAGAAGTGGTTGCCTTTATCTAAAATATCTCTCAATGTGTGGTCTCTTACCTCAATCATGACTAAAACTGCAGAGGATAATGAAGACCTTTAAGGCATATGTTAGAAACCCCTGATTTTTAGTGTCTCTCTTATTTTCATTTCCTCTAGACTTTGTTATACATGAGATTGCTAAATTCAATGTTACAACTTCTACCTTCCTTATACATCTTTCTACATTCCTTACTAAAAGTTATTCTATCACTTTAAAGTTACCGAAGTTTCCTACAAAGCCAAACAATACAGGATTCAAAAAAATGTTTGCTCTTGACATGGCTCCTTTGAGTATGTAATTGCATGAGTGCACTGGTATTTGCAGTAGAATCATATCCTCATGTAAACAGAGACGTTAAAAAGTAGACAAAACTTAAGAGCCTTTGGCTGAGTTCTAAGTCTTGTTCCCTTTTTTGTTCATCAGCTTTTCATTTAGAAAAGCTGTGATCTCTAGGTCAACTTCCTAAGGAGTTCTGGATGGCATATCTTGTCTGTAGCTCTCTTGAAGTTATAATACTGCCAAGAGCAGTGAAGTAACCTTTACTGATCTAAGACATGACTTTGAAAGACATATCTTAAGCCTCTGATATTTTGTACATATTCTTTGTACATATTGCCAGGTTTGTCTTAACAATATGTCATATACTATCTGTGGTGGTTTGAATATGCTTATCCCAGGGTGTGGCACTATTAAGAGATATGGCATTGTTGGAGTAGGTGTGGCCTTGTTGGAAGAAGTGTGTTACTGTGGGGGTGGGCTTTGAGAACCTCCTGTAGCTGCCCATGAGCCAGTCTTCTGTTTGCCTTCAGAACCAGATGTAGAACTCTCAGCTCCTTGCATGCCATGCCTGCCTAGCTGGACACTGCCATGCTTCCTACCATGATGATAATAGTCAGAACCTTAAAACCTATAAGCCAGCCCCAATTAAATGTTGTTTTTCATAAAAGTTGTCTTGGTCATGGTATCTCTTCATATCAATAAGACCCTAACTAAGACAGAAGTTGGTATTAGGGACTGGAGTATGCTATGATAGACCTGACCATGCTATTGTCTGAAAGACTATGGATTGTTGGGACTTTGAATTTGAAAGGCAGTGGAATGCTTTAAGTGGGGTTTTATGTGCCATCCTAGTCAGAATATGGAAGACATTGGGGTTGAGGGTGATTTGAACTGTAGCAGACTGGCTCTAGAGGTTTTAAAGGAAAAGAATTTAGTATGTAAAATGAATTTAGTAATTTAGAGACTGTTTTGTGATGTTTTGGTGAAGAATGTTGCTACATTTTTGCCCTTGTCTGAAGAGTCTGCGTGAGACTAAGCTGAAGTGACTCAAATTAATTGCATGTCACAAGGGAGTCTCAGAAACACCCAGCATAGACTTTGTCCTCTGATCTACTCTCAGGAAGACCATTCTGATCAAGCATAGCAAGGTTAGAAAGGAAAAATACAAAATGTATGTATGTTTCAAGTATTAAAGAGGCACCAAGAAGTGCAGTGGATCTAAATCCTGTGTTCAAGGTTATTAAATGAAATTAAGGGAGTATTGACCTCAGAGCAAGACCTCACCTAGCTAAGCTTGTTTGTGTGTTGGCAGTTAAACAAGAAATAGTTATATCATGTTAGGTGTTATTACCTGGTTCATGTTTGGACTTTCAGTATGGAATGAACTATAATCCAGAAAAGGAGGGCACACCTGTGATCCAGGACTTGAGGCTGGAAGGCACAGGCTTTTGATCTAGATCTTGACAGGATGATACACACTTGATCTGAATCTTGAGGCCTAATGACCATGAAAAGCTTAGGCCTAAGCATGGTGGCACATGCCTTTAATCCCAGGCAACAGAAGCAAGCATATTTCTGAGTTCTAGACCAGCCTGGTACAGAGCAAGTTCCAGGTAAAGAAAAGCTTAGGTCCAGGCATGCTGGTACATACCTTTAATTCCAGCATTCAGAAGACAGAGCCATGAAATCTGAGTTCAAGGTCAGCCTGGTCTACAGAGAAAGTTTCAGGACTGCCAAGTTTAGTCAATGAAGGAAATCATCAAAGTCAGAAAGCTATCAAAGATATAATAGAGCAAGGGGGACCCTGTTCTAGCCCCAGCAAGTAACAGAACTTGGCAGCTTTGGTTATATGGCTCTGGCTTTAGAGTCAAGACTAGAAGTGGTTACTGGGACAATTGATGCTGGTTAGCTGGAGCTAAGAAATTAACAGTGATTAAGAAGAAATCAGCATTACTGAGGTGAAATCTTCTGAGAGCACAAATAATCTGTGTTCCAGAGATAGCAAAAGTATGACCTTGCACTGCTGCTAAACTTGGTAATGTGTAAGAATCACCAAGGTGGTACTGGTTTTGAAGGTATGAAGGGGTCATGTAGAATAGCTGAGGCTTGTCACAGTGAGAGGCCAGGGAAGGCCACTGGTAAAGGTACAGCCCCAGTTGCAGTTGGTGGCCTAGGACTAAAGGGTTATGCAAAGAAATTGAGGCTTGGCACCATGAAGAGAGCCTATGAGATGTTATTGGTGATGTCTAGTTACAGTATAAGACTCCGTGGAATTAGAGATGCTACTATGCTTGTTTCAAAGGGTACCATGGTGTGATCAACAAGAATAGCAGCAGCAGTAGAGTGGAGTCAACTAGAGCATAGAGCACTACAGAGGTCAGAGCTGGAGTAGTGACCCAAGCCCTTTGGAGGAGTCCAGAAGATCACATGTAGATCCCAGACACTGAAACAAGAAGGTGTAAAGTTGAAGTTGTCTTAGATACCCAAAGATGCTAGAAATATCAGAGCTGTGGGATACCTGCTGAGGAAAGCTGCTAACATGGAGTGGAAACAGTCCTAGAGAATGATGATAGTTTCAGTCAACAAAGATGAAAGGAGCTGGAGATAGAAGATATCAGATATGAGATATCAGAAATGGAGATGCAGAGTTTGGAGTTTGCCCAGCTGGTTTTCGATCTTGTTTGGCTCAGTATTTTCTCACTGTGAGGTTTTGGGATGGTAATGTATATCCTGTGATGATGGAGGCATGTGATCTGCTTTTTTATTTTGATTTTTATGAGGGATTACAGTTATGTGATTGGATGACTCTCGGAAGACTTTGAACTTTGGAGTTTTAATGTTGTTGAGACTGCTATAGACTATGCGACTTTCGAAGTTGGACTAAATGTATTTTGCATTATGCTATAACTAGGTGTGCCCCCCATAGACTCATGTGTTTGAACAAGCCTATGGGAGCCAGGTGGTTTGAATATGCTTATCCCAGGGTGTGGCATGCATTATTAGGATATAAACCTTGTTGAAGTGGGTGTGGCCTTGCTGAAAGAAGTATGTTACTGTGGGGGTGAGCTTTGAAAACCTCCTCCTAGCTGCCCATGAGCCAGTCTTCTTCTGTTTGCTTTCGAAACCCGATGTAGAACTCTCAGCACCTTGCATGCTATGCCTGCCTATTTGGACACTGCCATGCTTCCTGCCATGATGATAATGATCTGAACCTCAGAACTTGTAAGTCACCCCTAATTCAGTGTTGTCCTTCATAAAAGTTGTTTTGGTCACGATGTCTCTTCATGGCAACAATCCCCTAACTAACAAACTATCCAAATCGTAGATTTCTATCTTTAATTAAATAACAACCCCCAACAATCTGCAAAAATATAAAACCAAGCAAAATATTACATCATTTTATAAACTGCAAACAGATATACAGACAAAATTCACATCACTCTGTCTTCACTGTGTAATAATTAAATGTCTAAACTGTTACAGGGAACATATTTGATCAATCAGTGGTCTCTGTCTGGCCTTCAGCACACCCTCCCCAAATAAGTTCCTTCTCCCTAATCAACCTCTTTATATGCCAAATACAGTCTCTCTGTATGGTCAAATGTATTATAGTCCAACTTTACTCACCCATAGAGTAGCTCTACAAACTCTGTACTTTTCTTCCTCTGTGTCCTGTCATTACATCTTTCTGAATCACCATTTCAATGTACAATATCCACCCTTCCATGTTCCCTCTTTAAAGTTTTACTCTCTTGTTTGAGAACATAGTTGGCTGTATTCTGATTTGCTTTATTGATGAGAACCTTTTTCCATTTACAAACCTAGATTTGTTGACATTATGTTTGAAATAAATGATGCCACACTTCTCTGTATGCTTATGCTGTATCTCCCAAAGGAGAATATACTCTTGAGAGACTCTTCTAAACGTTCCATGTCCATAAGCACTTAGAGCAGTTCATTAACAAACAAAAAAAAAATGCTTACTAACAGCTGTTGATCCACTGACTGGCCTACCATAGTTTTCTATTCCAGAGAAACTGGTAAACTTTTATTCTAACATGTTTTATTTCCTCAGAAGAGTTTAACAGAACTGGTAAACTGTAAAAGTTTTCACACTGTTCAATTTAAAAATGTTAAATGGATAAAAGATGTGTAAAGGCCATAAAGATTGTATCTTTGATGTATGATAAAACCAAATGCTAGCAGTACCTATATTACTTAATTCAAAGAATGAAGGGAAAGTTTTGGAATAACATACAGATACATTTTGTCTTAAGTTCATTCACATATTTAATCAGGCTTGTAAGAAAGCTTAAAACTCACAGTAGATTGGAAAACACAGAACAACGGTTGTGATTTAAAATTTAAAGTCATGCTACACATTTATAAACCGCAGCTAATAGGGAATTAGAAAGTGTGCGAGTATACAAGCTGAGGAGGCGGTCATTGACTGGTCCAAAGGTGACTGACTGCCTTTAGTTCCTTTTCTGGTGCATCTAGTCTGGTCGCTGAATGGGTTCAGCACGCTGGCCAGCTCCCCGTGCCTTCTGGTCTCTGTTGACTTAAGAAAGAATGGAGTCCGGAAAGGAAGATCTCATCTGTTCTTTGTATTGATAATTACAGTTCCACAACCCCCGGTGAAGACAGTGTAACAGAGTCAGTACACTAGATATTGCTGCTGCCGAGTTTTGGGGGTGTCTTATTTGTTGTGTGGGGTTCCTATTCCTTCACTCAGATCCTTCATGGAGGAAGGACTAAACAATCAGAAACCTGGCAAGGTTCAGCAGAAAATACACCGACTTCTAGGGACTTGAGGTGGGTGGGTGGGCACTTGATTTCTACTTTGAATTTCATGAGCCATACATCGAGTCACTCCAATTTCATTTTACAGTGGGCACATGCGGTGGCATAGGTTGTTGGAAAAGAGGTTTACACAGGTGAGACAAACACACTGCCTGCCTTTCCCACTGCCCTTTCCCAGTCCCCACACCCCAGATAAGAAGTCTGAACTAGAAGATAGACCTTTTCTTGAAGGTGACATCTCACTGAATTCCTCTTTGTGTGACCTCTGCACGCTTGCAGAAAGCCTGCTTTCCGCTGGTCAGAAGTTACCATTGGCTTCTTTATTTTCCCTCCCCACCCCACCCCCGGGAGAAAAAAAAAAAAAACTTTTTGTCCCCGGGAGGGGAAGAGAGGTCAAGGCAAGTAGAGGTGGTCTACATAGGAGGTGGGGTAAGGCAGACTGGGAGGTATGAGGGTCAAAAGTAGTGGAGTTCTGAGGTTTTGGGGGTGCTCTGCGCTTTCCCCCTGTAGGCCTTTGCAGTCGCCCTCTCCGCCGCGGACACTGGAGAGTTAAGCCAATAAACACGTAAGCGCCGCTCGCTCCCCAATCGGCAAGATGCCTCTCCGGCTCTTGGCTGCACCGACAGCTTGCAACACTCGGCATCTTTTCTGGAGGCGCCTCCTTCAGCGGCTGCAGATGGCATCCGGCTGCGGGCTCAGGGCTCGCAATTGATTCTCGCCCTTGCCCACCGCGGGTGCACACACGCACCTCTCCCTTCTCCTCCTCCCCTCGCGCTCCTGGGTCTGCGCTCAGCTCGCTCTCGCCCGGCAGAGGAAGCAGTCGCGGCGGCCGAAGCTGAGCAGCAGCGCTCGCTCTCCCTGACCTAGGAAGAAGCGCCCACCGGGACAGCCGACCCTCGGCTGCCTCCAGCGCCCCCCACCTTTTGCACCCCAAACCAGGGGCACCGGGGACCCCCCTCTCCCAGGCGCCACCATGCTGGACCCTTCGTCCAGCGAAGAGGAATCGGATGAGATCCTGGAAGAGGAGAGCGGCAAGGAGGTGCTGGGCTCGGCCGCGTCCGGAGCGCGCCTGTCTCCCAGTCGCACCAGCGAGGGCTCGGCCGGCAGCGCCGGGATGGGGGGCAGTGGCGCCGGGGCCGGGGTGGGCGCCGGCGGCGGTGGGGGTAGCGGCGCGAGCAGCGGCGGCGGGGCCGGGGGTCTGCAGCCCAGCAGCCGCGCCGGCGGCGGCCGGCCCTCCAGCCCCAGCCCGTCGGTGGTGAGCGAGAAGGAGAAGGAAGAGTTAGAGCGGCTGCAGAAGGAGGAGGAGGAGAGGAAGAAGAGGCTGCAGCTGTACGTGTTCGTGATGCGCTGCATCGCCTACCCCTTCAACGCCAAGCAGCCCACCGACATGGCTCGGCGACAGCAGAAGGTAGGTGCGCCGCGAGGCCGGGGAGCGGCACCCGGACGTCGCCCGGCAAGCGGGCGGGGCGAACAATGGGAACAGGCAGCACAGCTGGCGAGGAGGAGCCGGGGAAGGTGGAGACCGCGCCCTGGAACTAGGGGCCCCGTCTCGCCGCGACCGAGCTTGGCTCGCCGCGATCCAGTTCCGCGAGCCCGGAGATGTCCCTGGGATGTGTCAGGGGCCTGCGGCACAGGGCTGTGCGCACAAGCCTTCCTGCCGGGGTTTGGGGGGACCCAGGCGGGAAAGTCCCGCTCGCTCTGTGACCTAGGTGGCTCGGGGAGTGACTTGCAGCGGGCAGCGCCCACAGAGGCCTTGTCGCTTGCGGGGCTCCCTGCGCTCCCGGTTGGCGGCGGCTGCGCTGCTCTCTGGCCCGCCCTCCGGGGCGTGCACTAGGCGGGCACAGGCTCCTGGCAGGTCAGAGCGCGGGTCTGGAGCTCTAGCCGCGCTGGACTCTCGGGGCAGCCAGCAGCCGCAGGGACACGCAGAAAAAAAAAAAGCTAGCCCAGGAAGCGAGGTTTCCAGTGACTCAGCCAAGGGCGCCCCCTCGCAGCCGGGTCAGCTGATCGCCACCTAGGGTAGCCTAGGGGTCTTCCTGCAGCAGCATTTTCCTCTTGGCGGTCATCACTCCAGTCCTTTCCCCGCTTCCTCATAGATCCCAGGGCAGTGGGGGGGGGGGGACGCGGGGGGGGGGGGTCCTGGTGGGTCCCTGTGCCCGGGTCAGCAATTCCATCATACCCTCTTTGACCCTCTTCTCCTCCCAAGGTGACTTCGCCGCCACCTTGGCTTTGCCAAGGCTCCAAGCCCTCTTGTTACCGGCTTGATAAAAGTGCAGCTGCAAACAGCTTCTCAATTATAGTCATAAAAAGCTTTTTTGTGTCTGGGGCAGGGGCAAGACCTTGCCGGCTTTGAGCTGCTTTTGATGGGAGGGGGCCCGTTAGTATCTCCAACCAGAGAAAGGAGGTGCAGTCACTAGAGGATGAGGGTCAGTGGTGAGGGTCAGCCAGGAAAGGGTTAGAAGCTCATTCAGCTTAGTCTTTGGGAACAAATGAAGCATTTAAGCTTGCATGAGGTCAGTTGAACCCGGGAGTCATGGGAGGTTCCAGCTGTAACCCACAAGGTTGTGAGACTATTTCTTAAGATAGTGGTTTAGAAAACATTGTTGCCATTTAAGTCTAAATTTTATGTTGCTCAGGTGAAGTGTTTCATCTTTCTGTATTTACCTTGCATCCTTATCTTGAGGTGGAACAGATTGCTCTGTTTGTTTTGCTTACATGTGTATACACACCACCCAACCCTGTCAGTTAATTTTAGCTACTACTGCTTGTATGCCAGTTTTGTTAAGTCAAAAAGACTCATTTCCTAGGTGAGAGACAGAAGGTGGGCTATACACACCACCCTCCACCCCCCATTCCCACAATACCCCCTAATAGAGGCTTTTTGCTTTCCAACTGTGTTAGGATAGAAATATCCTTAAAGATTGTCAAATTTTGATAAAATTTTAAGGTTGAATGATGCTCTACACAGCTAATCTAAACTTCAGCTTGGAATTATATTAATTGTCTTTTTAGCAGGGTAAATTTTACCTTCAAAATTTCATCAAGGACTAAATTAGTCAAAGATGTCCTAGACTTTTGCTATGAAAACTGACTTTAAACAGAATGGAACAAGACCTTCTATTAGTCAGCTAAAGGCTCTGTAGCTTCATCCTTTAAATAGATGAGTGGGTCCAGCAGTAGGAGAAAGAAACAAGAAAATCCAGTAGGAACCCAGTTCTATCAAGCAGAAGGACCACCATGAGACTATTTCCCTCAGATCTGACTGCATGTATTACCTCAGATCATCCAAAGCTGTTATTTGAGGGGAAAGTCTGTTTTTACACATGACCTTTCAACACAGAGAGACTTCAGCACAGACTGATAACACTAGCCTCCTGTCAAACTATTTTTAGACACTGCAAAAACTATGGCTAAATATACATCCCGGCAAAACAACCCCAGGCCTAGTGGCTACAGTGGGAAGTATATATAAAACGTTTCCTTGTTGCTCTGCCTTTTACTGTTTGGTGCATTCTGGAGGAGATAACATTGCTTCTCTAAAACTTCAAACTTTTGAAACTCTGAAAGTAATGGAAAGGTTTGCATACTCATTATGGTAAAATTTAAAGCCAATGAATAAAATTGGTAAGCTAATATCAGTCTGGAGCACTATATGCTTCCTGTGACCTATGGGTGAGCTTTGAGCAGACTAGAAACAAGTATATTAGAAAAAGACAGATGAAAGTTGATGTACAGAAAGGGTTAGATTGGTGAAGGAAGGCAAAAAGAGAGAGACCTGTCTATGCAAACAAATCACGAGACAGTGAAGGGGTGTACACCAGAGTACAATGCACCTTATGAAGCTCTTTCCCCAACTTCAGGTATCTACAATGTGCAAGACACTCCATTTGGACCATTTATCAAAGTCCTCACTTTATTTTTGAACAGATTACATTAACTGAAAAACAGGGACTGTGATATTCAGTTCCCACATACAGAAGCACGTCTCCTATGTTGTTACTCAGCAGAATTATACAAGTCAGGAAAAGCCAACGTGATGCATTGCCAGTAAAGTCTATAGTTTTTAATCTGAATTCATTTTCTGCTCTTACATCATATTTGCTTTTGTTTTGTAAGTACAGAGACTCAAACTCAGAGTCTTAGCTATGCAAAGCAAGTAGATCCAGTGCTTGCTCTCAGCCCCTAAGATCATTCTGAATTCTTCTAAGAACCCTGACATAATTTCCAAGACCACTCTGAAACTCAAAAAGGTTGTAATAGTTTGCCTGAAGCCTATGTAGGCAGAAAAAAAGAGTGGGCAGTGAGCCTGGGGTAGTCTGACTCCAAATCCTGTGTTCTAAATAAAAGACACTGGCCCTAAATAGTCTAGAGTATACAAACAGGAGGCTAGCACACTGATAGCATGCCATGCATCTTTCTGTACAAAGTGATATTTCTACTTTCCTCAAGAAAGGGACCCACCTCTTTTCACCTAAGCACCCATCAGATAGTCGACATGGACATAAAGAACACAAAGCAAAATCCAGACCCAATAGCTGGTGGATCTGCTGGGCACCCTTCTCTTGCTGCTTCCCTCCACCCCTTTTTAAAAACATTGTTCAAAGTGAAAGGAAAACTACATTAGCTTAGGAGAACAGTGAGGAGAGGCAGAGGAAGAAGATGATGCTGTTTGAATAACACTGATAGTTAACGCTCTTTCACTGGAAAGAAAAAAAAAAAATGCTTCGGCATCCAGCCAATCTCTTCAATGTAAAGAAAAGACTATAAACAGACATTTTACAAAATGTGTTTTTATCATTTATAAATATTTTTTGTCTTTATTACTGAGTCTAAATTGGGCATGGTGGTACTGGGTCATTTATGACCCAAACAAAAATTCTCCCAATGACACTCTCACAATACCAGTTCAGCAACTCACATGACAATAGGTCTCTGCCTTTTCTCTGTTTCCTTCTCAGAATGCTAAAGCAAATACCTAGAGTTGGCATGACAGAGCTACACCATCTGTTTCTAAGTTACATAGTAATGGTGATGGGTGGCTACCTTATGTGAACCAGCTACTTATAGAGGCTGCAAAGGGAATGTGAAACCAGGCACTGTAAACAATAATGTGTAATATTTAGGTTGACAGGATGACGTTTAGTTAGGCAGCCATTAATCATAATTCCTGGATCATAGATTCTCTCATGTAGATCTTTTGTGTGCTTCCCAAATGTATGTGTGTGCTCTTGTGTGTATGTTCGTTCACATGATGGTGGAAAAGGACTATCCAAAACTGTGTCTACTTCAGCAGAAGTACTTCATTCAAGAGAAATTTATACCCGGATGAAATTTGTCTTAAATTCAAACTCATTTGTTCTATATGATTCAGCTTGTGTCTTTCCATGAAATTATGGCTACCATTGAGTCACTGCTTGCTACGGAAATTCCATCTTTCTCATTTACTTGTTTTTCTTTATTTGGTCATTTTTTAGAAGCTATGGTTTTCACAAAACTCAAGATCCAGTACTGGTTAGCTCTGTATGCTCATGAGAGTCTTATGATTGCCCCATTCCTAACTTTTGTCACCTAGGTTGCTCTACTATTCAAAAATCTTAATCTTTGCTTTGCAGATGCATATTATCTGCATTTTAAAATACAAACTATTCTAATGCATCAAGACAATAAGTGACTGTTACCCGATTTCCTTCCAACAGAATTATGTCTTTCTTTATCAGGAGAATAATTAAATTATTTAAATCTGCCTTTCCCCCCCCCCCCTCCTAAGTCTGTTTGGTGCAGTGAAAAGGACCGATTCATTACACATTTTCCTGGCATAGACTACACTCTGAAGATGCAGAATATAGAAAAATAATGGGACCTTCTTGCTTCATTACACACTTGAAATAGCCTTCTGCTTCCCTACAGCTGGACTTAAGAACAAAGGAAATTAAATCTTTCATTCCTGAAGAATCGTACTCTATAAAGTAATGAAAGTCAAACAACTCAGAGATCTTTCCTCTGAAAAAGCAAATAAATGCAGAACTATAGGCTATCACATTGAAATATGAGAGTAATTGACTACTTGGGGCCAAGCATCTACAAAAGTGAAATGGGAATGATGGGAAGAGTTCTACCTTAGAACCAACTCCAAACAAGCAAGCAGTTGCTCATTGCAATAAGCGCTGAATCAGGCTGGGTGGCCAAACCAAAAGACACATGTGCCATCTGGTTCCTGAACTGGAAGAGTTTATGACTTAGTTTGGAAGACAGCAGACACAGGACTCAAATAAGAGTAAAAAAGAGTTTACTAGAACATGTTGCTTACAAGTGCTAAAGAGGGAAAGAGTGGTGTAATCATATGTACCCAGACTGGATTTATGCCATGGAAATCATCATAAAGCAATCGTTAGGGTTGTCTTGTAGAATTACTATAGCTTTTCCAGAATGGGTACAAGAAATTTCAAGTCATACAAACTAGAATTTTCTAGTCAGGAGAAAACCTTGAGGTAGCAAGAATGTGGAAAAGAATCACTGTTTGACTGACACTTGTGGACTGTTCCAACTGACCAAAACCTGACTCAAGCAACTTAATCAAAACAAACCACACAGCAGAGGTCGGATGTATCAGGATGCAGGGATAAAAGGCTCAGTCCAGAGGCACCATCATGGCTGGATGCTGGAGGCCAGATGACTTTCTCTACACAACTTTTAGAAATCAATATGGTTAGGGGAAGTAGACATATATTGAAACCTGTGTCTGAGGTCAAATGCTACCACTAAGAGATCACAAATTGTAAGCAAGTCTTCTATTTCTAAGGTGGCATGATCTTTCATTTTTAGGAAGGGGTCAGGAACCATTAGATATTGTTCATGTCCCTTCAGATACAGTCGTTGATTGTGCTGGAAAATGTAGTTGCTCATTACCAAGACATCAAATCCTTTAAGCTTGGAGGTGGTATATTTCCACATTATGAAGTAAGGCATGTTCCAAATAATCCAGGATGACTAAAGATGAGTCAATTCATCCAACTATCCAACTGTTCAGACTGCACTGGAGACGTTAAGCTTTAACTTGTAACTTGGTATCAATCTACAAAGTTATTTTGTCTATGAAGCAAATTCCCTGTTTTTAAATTAGCTCTCTGCTCAAGATACTTTATGATCGAAATTTTGAATTTCTAACTTTTTTATGGTTAATTCCATGACAACATTAGGACAAAATTTTTGTAGATTTGTAAAAAGCAATAAAAAGAAGACTCTTCTGCCATCGTTTAAACAATAGAATGTGCATCACTTTTAACTTAATTATATTTGTTCCCAGGAGGAAGCCATATATATCTAGATGGTAGAACAGAAGTGCTGTGGGCCTTGCCAAATCCTTTTCTTCTTTATGTTGCTTAACAGATACTGATGGTCTGACCCTAGCCCCTGGGAAGCATTCCTGGGAGAGAATCTGGCATTCAGAACACTGTGTTCCCTGTTTCTGGCAACTGTTCTTGTTTTCTTGTTAGAATGAGATTCATCATTTCTGCAGAATTAGAGCCTTGATGGTCAGCACTATCTCATTAAATTTTTATTGGTCAATCCAAGCCTATAATAGAATTACTTTTCTGTTCTTATCAGATAACAAAGGAGGGAGACATTTGGTGATTAGAGTCTGGCCATTACTATTTGTATCTTGATGAACAGTAAGGACAGTGGTTAAGAGCTTAGACTTTGAGGTTTAGGATTATTCTCTACTTAAATCAGCCAATTATAGACTCTGTGATCTTGTGCAATTTGTATATTCTCTCAGAGATTCAGTGTATGCATCAGAAAAATAGAGGGTGGCAGTTGTCCTGTCATCTTTGGGTTATTATGAAAGGTGAGATTATATAATGAAGCTCTTAGAACAGCTGTCTGACATTTGGTAAGTATAAAATAAGCATTGGTTCTTGCATTGGCAATGTTTATACATACACTCAAATGTGTATATATACAATGTATCCATATACATACATATATACATACATATATGGCATCATGTTATTTTTATCTGAAAGGTTGGTGAGAACTAATATATGTGAAGTACTATCATATTAAGGGATGTATTTTTAGTTGCTAGCATCAACAGCATAAGCAGATCTAGGAAAGCAGGTGCTTGTCATCACAACATCTTCTATAGACTAGATGGAGTCAAACAAGCAATATATCTCTGTCTTCCTTTTTGCTCAGAAGCTTCACTAATTTTATTCAAAAATGGATCAATTCATCCAGCTTTTAAAAAGTCTTTTGAACATGTAATTGTATCATGACTAACACCACACACACATTAATGGAAAGACTTGCTACATGCTTTTAACAGAGGACTCTCATAGAGCCTTGGGCCACCCAAGTGGCTTATGGTGGGACTCTGAGAATTTCTTATTCTCCTTGTCATCTTTCTTTTCCCACCTTATGCTCTTGGTCATAGACTAGGGCACTTTGTATCTTCAAGTCTGGATATTTTTATCTTGATACAATTGCTCTTTTACAAGTGTTTTTTTTTTTTTTCCTAAATGTTGTGGTGTCAAACTGTTGTTGCCATCACTAATGAGAAGTGAATTGTGTTTACGTAAAGTGTAAATTCTCAGCATGTATGACTTATAGTTACAGAGAGAGAGAGAGAGAGAGAGAGAGAGAGAGAGAGAGAGACTTACAGGAACAGACAACATACAGCAGACACAGTAATGATGTGCTTCACCTCCATACACTTTTATTCCATGGTTTAAATTTCTGCTCAGCTTTGTGAGCTGGCAGCTCTATAGTTCTATGACCTAAGTTACTTTTCATGACACTATGATCAAATAAATACCTTCTACTTGATTGAGGAATGATGGGGAATGTATACTTAAACTTTGTGTGCTGTCCACTGGAACAGGATAGACATAGTAGGGTCCGTGATGGCTTGAGGCTTTGGTAATGGAAATATGAAATTGCTTGCTTACACCTTGGTCAGTCACGAGTCAAGACTTGGGCCAGAAAACAGACCTGGACTATGACCCATAAGGCTTCCGATAGCTCTACATCATCCTAAAGGATTCAGAGCCCACTGAAATAGCACCACCATCCGGGGACCTACGTTTCCAACAGATGAACCTGAGAAGGATGTCTCACATTCAAACCCTAACAGGTCCATTCCCCACCCCCTCTTGTTTTGTAAAATGGAGAAACATCATCAAGAATTGTAAGAGAGAAGCATGTAAATGCTTAACAAGTTCTTTGTGGATGGTCCATGATGGAGAACTGTTCACAGCACCATCATAGTAGCATTCATGCATATCTGTTCCCTCAAGGTCGCTACACTGGCTCTTACTGTTGTAACCTTTGCTGGAATGGCTGCTTATTCTAAAAAGTCTCTTTCCCCTTTCTTCCCAGATTCACTCTTTTCTGTCCTTTAATTTACTCTAGTGTCGGCTCCTTTAGGAACCCCTAAATCCCCGAGCATTTACACTGGGCCAATTCGTATACAGCTCTGTGATCTGAGTCCATAACACCTCCTGTGCACAGCACTTACAACACTTTTTATATGCCCCCCTCCTTCACAGGCAGGGGCACTTCACTTTTCCTCAATCCTTCACCTACCAAACAATAAAACAGAGTAGGTTCTTAGAACATGTTGAAAGTCCACAGTGGACATTCTATTTTCTAGCAAGTTGAGAGGTCAAGAACTCTGATTCGCAGCCTGAGACACGGAACTTCTTTACTTTCATGAAAGGGTTAACCAATTACTGAAGAACTTCAAGATAATTTATCAGAGAAACACAATATCGGTTACCTCTACACTTGCCTTGTTTATACCGAGAGCTGACAAATATCTGGGTCCTTTGTGGGGAAAAGTCTTTTAAAACCGTATGACAATTACGAATTTCTTACAACAGTTGAATCTAGGTGATCATGAATCATCGTGGTGTATGTTTAAATGGCCAGACAGAAAACATTCAAGTGCTATGGTGAGCGTGTCTGAATTAGATACATATTCTGTGATGGGATGTGTTCAATTTGCCATCTCTGAAAACAGGAGAAGGAAACACTATAGGACAGGTGAAGGGTTGCCAAAGTTCTGGGATCTGTAAGTTCTGTATATTTCACTAGGTAAATATACCTCTTTTCTCCACATTTAGGAGACATCAGCATTATTTTCCCTGGTCTTTTAACATAAGCTGTCTCTTCCACATTTGCTTGGATTTTGAATAAGTAATAACAATAGTGCTCTTGCACACAAGTATAGTAATAAGGATGTTATAGGTATGAAATATCTATAAAGGAGCTCAATTATTTCTGGGTATGATCTTTACTGATACCTTTCTTTGATAAAAGGGGAAAGTGCTGTTTGCAGCTTTATTACTTTCTTTTTATCAACTGTAAGAAAGGTCTGAAAATTTATTTTAATGATAAAGTCCACAGATATTTTAATCTGGCAACTATTATCCTGAAATTGAGAGATGGGGGTATACTGGTTAGCTTTTATTGTCTAGAGTCAAATGGGAAGAGGGAACTTCAGTTGTTCCCTTTGTGCATGTCTGTGTGACTGCCAACTGATACAGGGGAGCCCAGCCCACTATGGGTGGTGCTATCCCTAGGCAGGTGGTTCTGGGCTGGACAAGAAAAGTAGCTGAGCATAAGCTAGGAAGCAAGCCAGTAAGCAGCACTGCTCTAGCATCACTGTTTCAGTTTCTGCCTCCAGCCTTGTCTTCCCTTAGTGATAGGTTGTGAGCTGAAAGCTAATGTTAGCCTTTTCCTCCCGTGGTTGCTTTTGAGGAGACTGTTTCATCATGGCAACAGAAAGCAAATTAGAACAAGGAATAAAATGATTGTGTGTGTGTGTGTGTGTGTGTGTGTGTGTGTGCTCTCGAGTACATGCTCACGCATCTGCATGCCTGCAATGTTTGTAGTGGTGTACACATGAGTTTGTGGGTATTTATACTCAGGAACTCAGATATGCATATTCAGAGACTGTAGAAGGTTATTGTTTCTACCTTATGGCCTTCAGATAGCATCTCTCACTAAAGAAGAAGCCCACTGCTTCAACTAAGATGGCTAATGGGGGCTGTGGGGTGGAGATCTGTCTGTCTCCACCCCCACACCATGCTAACTAAGGTCATAGACACCTGTAGTACCCCTGGCTTTTTTCATGGGTTCTCATGTTTACAGAGTAAACACTCATATCCACTGAGCCATCTTCCAGCAGCCTATGAAAAGGAGGCACTTTTTAAAGGTGTTCCAGGAGCACATGCTAAGTTGCAAACCCACCCAGGGAGTGTAATACTTTCAAAGAGACAATAGAGTTTTGGCAAAAGCACAGAGTGGTTCAGGCAATTGACTGTGCCACTTCAGAAGGCACAAGGAAAACAGTGAAAATTCTTGCAAATAATCACGCCTTCTGTTGCCCATGTAGAAAAAAAAAACAGCCTTTTGGTGTGGATGGTAGGCATGGCGCTGTTTAAGCAAATTTGAAATGTAGCTTGAACATCTACTTTGGCGATCTTTTTGACAAGTGTAGCAACTGTTGTCTATAAGGCAGTGTGTCATAACATACTGTGTTTAGAACATTTCCTGGGGGCTATTCCATATTCAATTTTTGTTTGTTAGACATCATCAGACAATGTTATACATTGTTTTGAGCCACTTCTAAAAATAAGAAACACACTGGATCCTGTAGGCAAAACACCCAAAGCCATTTTAGACAGCTCCCTTCACCTCCTGTAATCTACTGATCTGCCTAAGAAATTGATGTGTACCCATATAGTAAAACTAGTGTAGGCAAGATGTGGTGAGTTTATTTTATTAGTGTGTGTGTGTTTGTGTGTGTCTGTGTTTGCTGACACACATGGCACATGTGAGGAAATTAGAAGGTTCTTATCCACAGCCATTTCATTAGCCATGATTTTAAATATTGGTCTTTTCTCCAGGTCTCAGGTCTTGGCATTTGTTAAGGGTGATTATGTCTCCTACAAAATTCGTATAGAAAAGCACTAACCTCAGAACCTCATAATGAGACTTTAATGAAAATAACATATTTGAAGATGAGTCTTCCCTAATTCATTATAGCTGATGTCCTTATAAAGTGGGATCATTTGGACCCTGAGACATGCACATTGAGAAAATACTCAGAGAAGAGGAAGGCAGAGACTAGAATGGTACTTCTACAAGCAATGAGCATGGAAGATTGTCCTGGAAATCCAGAAGCTAGGGAGAGGCTCAGAGCAGACTCCTCACATTTCTGAGGAGCCACCTCTACCACCACCACGGTCCCCCTTCTGAAGACACATGGTTTTTAATGCTTCATTGCAAAAGTTCTAATTAACACAGCCCTCTCCTGAACTATGTCTCGTCTATGGCAGCATCAGTGCCAACAATGGCTTTAGCCATCCACATCACAACATTTCTAGTTCCCAAATCTTTGTCTCCAGAACAGAGCTTGTTCTATTCTGCCAGTACTGCATGTCCAGATGTCTGCATTAACACTGCTCAAGGTGTGGCTGCAGACTGCTGGAAGCCAGAGAATGTCTTCTTGTGATTTAGAGTGAGGCCAGGAACTTGGATCAGATTATCCTACACCCTTTCTTTTAATAGAAGGCCTTGCTGCAAGAGGATTGTCAGCCCTTTGGAGCAATGTATTCAGTGATGAGGCTGATGTAGTGGGAGTATAAGAAATTTATCCTGACCATAGCCCACTGAAGGCACAGGTCTACAAGCTACATATAGAAGAATACAACATTCCGAGCATTTGCCCTTAGATGTCCTTAAACCACTCAGCAGTAACCATCTTCTCACCTACATCCTTTGCTTCTGCATTTTCTGCTTAATGAGACCCAGTGATACATTCACACATCTAAGCTGTCCAAGGTTATGCTTTACATCTCTACTGTTGTTCATCCTCCAAACCATACCCTGCACAGGTTCTACTGGTGCACCCTATTAAATCAATCATTTCCACATCCTCTCTCTTTGCATTTCATAGCTCACGGACCTGCTTCGGGCCCGAAAGCTGCTCGCATGCCTGGTTGCATAAGTCTTCTGTCTTATTCTTCTTTTTGCTGTGATGAAATAAATAGTCTGGAAAAAAAGCAGCTTAAAGGAGAAAGAATCTATCTTGACTCACAGTTTGAGGCCATAGCCATCATGACCATGAGGTCATAATGACAAGGGCTTTGGGCAGCTGGTCACATTGCTGTCAAAGTCAAGAAGCAGAGAACTGGAGAATAGTGAATGTTAGTTGTCTTAGGGTTCCTATTGCTGTGAAGATACACCTTGCCCATGGTAACTCTTAGAAAGTAAAACATTTAATTGGGGTGGGCTTATATATAGTTCAGAAGTTTAGTCCATTGTTATCATGGTGAGAAGCAAGAAAGCATCCAGGCAGACATGATACTGTAGAAGAAGCAGAGAGTTTTACATTTGGATCAGCCAGCAGCAGGAACAAAGTAATGACACTGGACCTGGTTTGAGCCTCTGAAACCTCAAAGTCTGCCCCAGTGGCACACTCCTCCAAAGGGCCCACACCTACTCCAACAAAGGGACACCTAATAATGTCACTCCCTATGAGGCTATAGAGGCCATTTTGCTTCAAGCCACAACATTGGTGCTCAGCTAGGTGTTTCCCTTTGTTGCAGCCTAAGATCCAAGAACTGAGTACTTCCATATTCCTTCAGGGTAGGTCCTTGCACCTTAATTAACTTAATCAACATAGTCACCCACAGGCATTTGATGGCCAATCCAATCTAAATAGTCATTCATTGCTGTTCCTGAAGGCTTGGCTTCTAAGTGATTCTAGATACTGACGGTCAAATTGACAGTTATCTTTAGCATCACAACTTCTGGCCTCCTTCTTGCCCACACCCCATCCAGATACCAGGGGAATCTTTCAGAAACAAATTCAGTGTTGGCCAGAGTTCTTCTGCAGCTTCCTATTGCATATACAGGATAAAGCCTGAACTTACATACATGGCATCACTCCATTCCCGTCAATCCTCAATTCCTACAGTTTTCATGCATGTTGGTTAGGCATTGGCCCATTCGTCTCTGGACATCCCTGAACCATCCATGTGTTCTTGTCACTCAAGATTCTTGCTCCTGATTGAAACTTTACCACCACCATCACTCCTCTCAGTAGAGCATGGTACTCAGTTATTACAAAGAACAAAAGGGAATATTGAAGATTTCTGGTGTTTAGTCTGTATAGTCCTTGTTCTGTATATTTGCAAGCCTTTTGTAATTTAACACCCGCACAAGGTAGTGATCAGTTGTCTTAACCTTACAGAGATGAGAAATCAAAGTAGTTAATAAACCCACCTGGGTCACACATTTAGTAGAAGAGCTTTCTTATAGCCCAAGCAATATAACTCTAACCTTTACACGTTGCTCTATTAACAATATCAGACCATCGGATCCATCATATCTCAGTGTTTTCTGTCTTTTTTTTTTTTTTTTTTTTTTTTTTAGATTTGTCAGAAATCACTGATTTACTATGTTGAGGTGGTATCTGACAGTGCCTACACAGAATGAGTGTTCAACAAATAGGCAATGCATGTGTTTGAAATTGTTTATGAAATGGTGATATTTGCAGCATATCTGCTCATATCTCATTTACTAAACCAACCCCTTGAGTAGTCAGGCCATGTATTGAAAACCCCTGTTTTATAAGGAACAAAAGTGTGACCCAGAGAGTTCCTCCTGATTGGAGAGAACTGCAGAGAGAGAGAACTGAAGTAAACCTCCTGCATAAATCTTGGTCTCCTTCCTCTGAGCTGTTGGTTCCAGACTCATACTGATAGTGTCCTTGTCACTGTAGCCTTGGAAGACCACCTACTTAATAACAGATACATTAGCTTCCAGGTCAAGGTTACCTTTTTTTCTTGTAAACACTTGGAATTTTTTTTTTTCAAACTAGCTGTATAAAGGAGTTAATTAGTCATTTCCCAGGGATTAGGTTTTTGTTTGTTTGTTTGTTTGGTTTGGTTTATTTTGCTTTATAAGATCCTTGTAAATGGAAACAATGACTCCAATGGTTTAGAATTATAAAAATATTTTATGAGGACTAAATTTTAAAATGAAGGCGACATGTTTTTAGAATGTAGTTGGGGGCTTACTTCAATTGTATTCTATTAAATTAATGTGTTTTATTTACATTCTCAGACTTTGTAGTATTTCAGGATCTAAAAAGTTTCTCTAAGCCACTATATAAATAAATACTCTTTTGCTAGATTTTATGAAGAGAGTACTATGTATTTGTTGTTTTATCTTGTTTTATGTATATGAGTTTTGGTCTTTTTTTGTTTTTGTTGTTGTTGTCAGTCAGTTATTTTTTTGTTTGTTTTTGTTTTTTATCTGCATGTTTGTATGTATACTACATGCATACCTAGTGCCTGAGGAGGTCAGAAAAAGGAGTCAAATCCTCTGGAAGTATAGTTACAGATGGCTGTATGTTGCCATGTAGGTTCCAGGAATTGAACCTGGGTCCTCTGAAAGAGGTGTCAGTGCTCTTAACTGCTCAACCATCTCCCCAGCTCCAAAGGTCAGACAATAGTAGTGGGGCACATTTTTAAGGGTTAAAAGAGACTTTTAGCTGTTCAGGGCCTAAAACCTACAAAGTAATTCTGAAGACTTCTAAGAGGACAGGTGACATTGTAAAAAACCTTAACATTAGAGAGGAAAAGATGGTTGCAGGTAGAGATTCCTTGATGCCAGTCCATGGAAGGGTGAGCATTCACCTGAAGACTTGGGAAATCTTAGGATGTTGAGCTTGACAGTAGTCTGACTAATGTTTTACTCAAATCAATCTTTTTTGTTAACATGGGTTTAGGTATATAGTATATGTATGTGCATACAGATGTGTATCCACATGTGTGTATGCATACACAAAGGCCAAAATATGGGGCATCTTCATTGTGGGCACCTGATACATTGGGACTGGGCTCTCACAGTCAACTCACGTAAAGGCCAAAGGTCAACATGGAGCATATTTCTTGAGTACTTTACACCTCATTCATTGTGACAGGCTCTCTCAATCAACCTGGAGTTTATAGACTCCATAAGACAGCTGACCAATAAGCTGTAAGAATCCCTCTGTCTCTAACCCTCAGTACTTGGGTTAGAGATTCGGTGCCTGATTTTGAGGTGGGTACTGCATACTCAAATTCAGGTCCTCTTGTTTATGCAGCAGACCCTTTATGACTTTTATGACTGGCCCACCTTTCCAACCCAAGCAGATTGTGCAAAGAAAAGACAAACGAGGAACACGTCTTCATGTGGTGAGAAATGGTCAGAGATTAGGTTTGAGCATAGTGCTTAGCACTTTATTGTTCTGTGGGAAAGTCTGTGGGAAATCTCATGTCATTATTCCCTGTATGTAGAAACAGTAGTTCTGGGACACTTCCTCAGAGCTGTTGCTGACCCTTGGCTTCATTTTACCGTATTAGCTTTTCTTTTTTGTTCATCTTGTATGGAATGTGAATGTTGCTTTTCTTCAAAGCTGACTAATGACAAGCAAGGTGCCTACCCCTTTAAGTTTCTTGTAAATTCAGTGACCAATGTTCTGATGCAAATGTTCTCCTGAGCAACATGTGAGGAATCATGATCAAGCTTATGCCCACTCCCAAAGGGTACAATACTACAATAAAGCCAGGTAAATACCAGGTCCACAAAAGGACATAGGAAGGGCAGATTTATAATGTGGGGATAGGGTTCTTCCTAAAGAAAGAATTGATAAGAATGTCCAGCCACACTAGAAGGGAATCTTTGTCCCACTGCCTTGTGATTCCATTCTTCAATGGAATGCACAGGCACTTGGGGGACAGGATACCTTCACTTCCACATTTGTCACTGATCCCCGAGTAGGAGTCAGGTGTTAGTAGGAAAATTCCAGGAATGTTCTTTGGCCACATGCTGACATTAAGAAGGAAGCATGGCATTTCCATTCATTTGTCTCTTCTCCCACATCTTAGTACCATCACCTTTTTTTATCTCTTATATGACTGATGGCTATAGAGCGTTTACCTGAGTAGAGGGGTTGAGAAAGGAAGGCCCCAGTGCCGGCCCAGGCTTCCAAAGTTCCAACATAATGCTTTTATTTTCCATTATTAGATGTGAAGCTTGACACTCATTTTAATTAATCAGAGTCATGTCCTTCCTCCCTGCTCAGCAACGTTTCTAAACAATCCTGGCTCTACAATGAGTCCAAAGAGCTTTCATGTCCCCAACCCGTGCCCTGTTTCTCTGATTAAGCCTAAGCTTTTCATTCAGTCAATATTCGATTAGGATTTGAGTCTGAAGTCTTTGTTGGGCTTTAGTGAAAGCATCACTTGGATTTTACACATACCTTCAGTTGTTAGAGTGAAGAAAATAATCTATCATTTCTCCCCACGCCCCAAAGAAACACAGGGCTGATGCAGCCTAATCTAGATATTATTTAAAGTTAACAGTGTTTCCTTCCTTATGAATTGACAAGAAATGACAGGAAGAAATCGGGATTACTAAAAAGGAAATCAAAGTGGCCCTCGAATAGAGCATCTCTCACTGCCACCACTAGGAAGAGCTCTGTGTATTTCTGCTTTGTGCATTCATCTGGAGACTTCTAGGGCAGGCTTACTAATCACTATCCCTTTTCTAATCCGTAGCTTTTTGTTTCCACAGTCATTATTCCACATTATATGTGTTACTGAGCTGTGGTTTCATGAGCTAAACTTTCACAACAACAACAGCAACAGCAACTAAAAACAACACCAACAAAGATTTTCTACAATAAAGCAACATAGAAATCTAAAGAATTTGGCAATTTCTCTTGACTTGATTCTTGCCAAATTAACTTGCTTCCCTGAAAATCAGATTCCTCCTGGAAACAGTGATATAAGGAGACATTTGCATTAATGTGAACAATTACAATTGTTCTGTAACCCCAAACCTACATCAGCAGACCACAATACAGTGCATACATCACATGAAGTGATGCAGATAATTTAAAATTTTACTTAACACAATCAGTCCACATAGACAGCCCTTTAAAATGATGCAGTAAAGTCACTGGCTATACTTTGAAGTAATATTTTATCTACTATATCTAAGAGTAATATTATATGTAGGTAACGTGGCTGGGAATTGCTGGAGCGTGGATAGAAACGCTGAGGGTTCCTCCAGGGAGAAGTTAGGCACAGTTGCTGTGGCTCCACGGTTCCTCACGGCATGGTCCATGGGTTTTTACAGGCTTTAATGTCATGGTGGATGGATCTGGATGCACCTCCCCCGCCCCCCCTCCCCCAAAACCCAGGGCAGACCTGAGTTAAATAGGGAGGTAGAGAGGGGGAGGGGCTGGGGAAGAATGCTTAATTGGCTCCACCCTCTGGCCTTCAGGTACCTCATTAGTATGTAAATCTCTCTATGGCCTGAGGCCTGTTCCTCCTGACTGTTGGCCATAAAACTCTCTGTGGGAGGGGTTGTTGGAGGGCTGAAGCTAAATGAAAAGAAACAAGGCCTGGGAGCAGAGCTGAACTCCTGCCATTTAATAAGGTTCCGGGTTCCAAGCTCATGTTCGACCAAGTACCCAGCTGCTTCTCACAGCCTACCACCCCACAATTATATGTTATTTTATGAGAATTTTGCCTATTAAAAGAAGACAAATCTTATGATGCCATTGAACATAAAATGTCGATTTTCCTTCTAATTAATGTCATAACAAATCATGTTATAAATGTATTATAACAGAAACAAAAAACATGCTTTGCCTCTCACTCCCCAGTGCTGAGATTGTGGGCACACATGGGTTATGTGGTGACAGGGATGAGCGGAGGCTCTGTGACTGATGCACAAACACACTACCAACTCTACATCTCCAGCACCAGAAAGGGTGAATGGTGGAAACTCTACTTTGCTTCTGCAATTGTTTGAGATTTCACATAATGAAAGAACTACTCCACCTAGAGATTATAAGACTACCCATGCTTTTTCTACTACTTTTATTGTTTAATTTTTCATCTTTGCATTGAAGACTCATCTGACATTTGTATTGTAATTGATGGATTTAATAAATCATGCAAGGAACTTCACTACTAACAGACACCCACACCTTCTGTACAGGGACAGCAGTGAAATCTTTGTGGCTGAGTTCAAACAGAAAGCTAGATCAATGAATAGCTTTTGTTTCAGATAGGTGGCAGGGAGAGGTAAGATAAGGCTGAAGAAGGGATGACAGAGATGATTAATGATTAAATGTTTGAGGCCAGTCTGGGCTACCTAGGGAAACTCTATCTCAAAATAGATAGATAGATAGATAGATAGATAGATAGATAGATAGATAGATAGATAGATAGACAGATTAAAATAAAAATTAGGTAAAACTAAAACTTAAAAAAAGTCAACCTAGTCAAAATTATTTCTTTTGCTTTAGGAAGAGTCAGATTGTCTCTGGTTGAGTACTCCATGCTGGCTGGTCTGAGTGCTTCTGGGTGACTCTTCTGTTCTCCTACTCTACCGAAGGACAGCTAGGGTTGCATGTGGGTACCACCTCATCCTGATTTTTAAGTAGCTTTTGGGAATGGAACCCTTGGGTTTCAGGCTAGTGTAGTAAGACATTTTTCTCACTGATCCATGCCCCCTCACTTATACCACTAATTTTAATTAAGACCAATGTCATTATGACATTGTGTCCCTCTATCCAGCATTTTTTGTGTTATTATAAGTTGTTGATGTAGCTTATTTTGCTTTTGAAATTTTTAAAATCTTTGTTACTATTAAATGTGCTCTCAAGTGAAATATAATGTTTATTAGATTATTCCCTCTTAACTAACTGACTATCTTAACTAAGTCTTTCTGTTCCTTCCTCAAAACATAGAATCTGAGGACTACTCCAATCTGAGATGGCTACTCCAATCCATCTGGACACTTGCACTTCCTTCAGCTAGATATACGCTTAGAATAAGTGGACTTCCCTTGCCTGTTTAAGCTAGCTTTTGTGATTGTAATGCAATCACACCAATTATAATTCTATATTTCTATCAAATATGATATAATCTAATGGCATGATTGAGAAGACAAAGTCTTTTTTTTTTTTTTACATTAACCAAGCCAACTAATTCGATCACATTGAGAATGTCATTAAATTGTAGCTGACAAAACCAGAGTGAAATTAGGGCACTGGTGGGAGGATTGTTTGGTCATGGCCACATTGGAGGGGCAGAGACAGGACGCATGGATTTCCACAGTTACCCCAGTGGACTACAGAATTCTCCAAGACTTTCAGAGACCTCTACTCTGGCCACACTTGGATTTATGCCTTTAGTATAAAGACTTTCAGAGCACAGGAGTCAGAAAAAGAGGGACAATTGAAGTGGAAACTTAAGGGTTCTTTGGAAAGTCAGTTGGGGCAAATATGTAAAGGAAAGTTTCTCTGAAGCAGACACAGGAGAGAGGATGTTCTGCTAAAGCAAGCATGTGAAAGGACGCATGATGAAGAATTATTTGCTAACAACACGCATGCATTGGTCTGCCTTACACTGCATAGTTGAGCTGCATTTGTGGGGACTCCATAAAAAGAAATGCACCAAAAAATGTCTGTTGGTGTGCTGCAGTTTCTTGCCACTTCTGTGGACTTGGGCTAACTGACAGAGCAAAGTCAGCTGAGACAAACACACATGCTGAGGCAAGACATGTACTGAGGCAAGACAGGAGCTGAGGCAAGACCAGTGGAGGACATATGATGTTTGGAGGGGATAAATAAAACATGACAGACAGTGACAGAGGCTGAGCCTGGCTTGCTTATAGAGCTAGCTGTGCAATGCTTGTGGATTTCACATCTTCACTGATCTTCACTTCCTTGAGAGAGTCACAGCCAAGAACTTCTCATGGGGTTTCTCCTGATCTCTCCTGATGACTTGTGTCAAGGTTGAGGCCTGGGTGTCTGCTAGGTAGTGCCACCGCTACTAATTCATGTTTGCTATCCTGACTTGACTGAACTGGACTGATGGTATATCTGTGAAGTGTTTACAAGTGGATGGAGCTGCTGTTGCTAACCTGTGAACTGAACTGCAGATTTCCAGACAACACAGATGAGAGTTGCTCCAAAGAACCTTTCTAAACAGATCCACTTTTACCCATATCCTTTCTTTCCCACTACCTTTGCTGGGTGGTGGGCTAAAAGGGAGGTTAAAGTGCTTAAGAACCAACATTAAAAATAAGGATTAGAAAATTAAAGTTACAGGTGATTGGAAAATTAAAGTTATAGGTGATTGGAAGAAAAACAAACCTAGGATTGTTTAAGTATGGGCTTCTCAATGAAGCATCTTGAAAGTAAGAAATTTCCAAATGTGGGGCCAGGCTCATTAAAAAAAAAAATCCCAGCCAATTAAAAAAAAATATAATGGTCATAGAGAAGATTTTGACTAGGCTTGAAGTTTCTATTGAAAGGAGAGAACTAGAGAAGAGGCTCAGTGGTAAAGAACACTGACTCTCTTGCAGAAGATGCAGGTTCAGTTCCCAGTACCCACATAGCAGCTTGTAACTGTAATTCCAATTTCAAGGGAGCCAACTCTCTCTTTAGGGCTTCATGAATGCCAGATCCACAAGCACCAGATCCTAAAGTAATCATTTAAATACATTCAGGCAAAACACACCCAAACACACACACACACACACACACACACACACACACACACACACACTTCTTAAACTTATATTCAATGCTCTTGTTTGAGATTTTCAGACATAACTGAGAAAAAGAGTGATCCCAACACTAGGTCATTCCTTAAGCTGAGGTCATTGGTACATCCCACAGAATCTCTACCCTCAAAAGAACTGTTAATCCTCTGTCAAACTCTACATAGGCTTTTGCAGAAAATGTTGATTATGTGTAAGTTCTTGCTTTCATCTGGTAAAAAGCTCCAGTGTGAACAGGTTAGAGGTCCTGTTTCCTTCCTTTGTATCTATAACTTTCCTCTTTTAATCCTGCTCCTGAGCCAGGCAGTGGTGGCACATGCCTTTAATCCCAGCACTTGGAAGGCAGAGGCAGGCAGATTTCTGAGTTTGAGGCCAGTCTGGTCTACAGAGTGAGTTCCAGGACAGTAAGGGCTACACAGAAAAACCCTGCCTCGAATCCCATCCCCCCAAAAAAGAAAAATCCTGCTCCTGGACATATTAGCTTTTTAAACGTTTAGGTTTTTTTCTCTTTAGGAGTAACAACTGGAAATTGTTGACCATTTACTAAAGTAATTTTTGAAAAGGCTGTGCGTGAGCAAGTGAGCTCATCTGTAATAACAAACACCACAACAGAAGCCAAAAAGGGAATAATCATAAATTATGAATAAAATTAGGTGCTTGTCACTTTTTTGATTTACATGTTTAACTAAATTTTACAAAGCCAACTAAAAATAAACGTCCCATGATTTCTCCAGACAAGAAGAAGTCCACCATATGTTTATGCTTTTGTTGGTACATACAAAATAGAAATTAACAATATATATCTACAACTCTAAGAAGTTTTAATCAACACTTAGTGTTTGGGGGAAAATCACAACAAATTAAATAATAAATTGCTTATGTTTACTGTTTTCCCCAATTCTGTTAGTTAGCAGTTCTTTTTAGAATTAATTATGGTAGGGGAACATGATAAGTAAATGTATAAAAAATTAAATCAGGACAATTTTATATAGTTGTATTTTAGAAATTGTTAAAAAAAATAATTGGAAAATATGTCTAGTAAAAATTGAGGATCCTCCAAGAAAGGAGAATTGGATTTCTGTTCTGACATCTAAATCACTCCTCCTGGCTGGCCAGATGGCTCCAAAGTAATTGTACTCTCTGCCAAGCCTGATGACCTGAGTTTGGTTTCCAGAACTCATATGGTAGGAGAGAACCAAATCCCAAAAGTCATTCCCTAACTTCCACATACATGCAACAGCAAGAATGCATCCATTCTCCACAAAATCAATAAATGTTAAAAAAAAGAAAGTATGTTGGATAAGTATTTCTCTATTTGCATTGTTGAAATGAAAATAATAATCTGAGACATCCAAATTTTGAAAAAAATCAAATACCTAGTATTTTTAATTCTATTTAAATTGCATTATTTGCCTCTTCAAGGAAGACTTTGTGCACAAAGGGAATGTTTCAGACTCTGTTCAAAAGCTACATATTGGGAAGGAAACAAGGAAATCAGAATTTTATGTTCGTATGACTTTTTAATCCCAGCCAACAAGACATGTAATCTTTTGTCATTGAGACTTTTCTCAATATTTGGTGATACTTTTCACCCACACTCACACCCATACAGGAAAATAACATACGAACCCCTGTATGCTATTAACGCTCTTCTCATTGGACTCCATATTCCTTGGCAGTGGAGAATATCCAACTCAGCAGGCATTTTCCAGCATCCGCTTTATCATTAATAAGAGTGTTCTCTCAAGCCAGGCAGTGGTGTCTCATGCCCTGAATCCCAGAACTTAGGAGACTTAGGAGACAGAAAAGACAGTTGTCTTAGTCTAAGAGTAGCCTGGTCTACAAAGTAAATTCCAGGACAGCCAGGGCTGTCCTGTATACAGAGAGATCCTATCCTGGAAACAAAAACAGTTTTCTCTCTCAGGAATGATGTAAATCTTAAAATTACACTCTCATATTAGAAACCCACAGTAAGACTCACTACACTAAAATTGCTGGATGTCCCTGCCATCACACATATTGGTGGCTGACTGTGAACTTTGTAAGCCAAACAAGGAAAGCAATGCATTTTTCTAAGTCTGTGGTTTGAACAGGGACCTCGGTAATTTTGTCTTATTTATTTCTATCAAATAGATTCAATATCATGTAACTTGGTAAGTGTTAAACTTATGGGTCGGGATTGTTGACATATGAATAGTTTTACAACTTTCCAATGTTATCGTTCATGATACATTAACATTTATCCCAGTGACCTTACAAATGGTTAGCAGCATGCTGAGAGGATCTGCAGCATCAGGTCGAGTACAAGAGGCAGCAACTCAACCTTTGTTTTTAGTTGTATTATTTAACATATAGCACATACATAGATCACAGCATACTTAACTATCACCTATCAATATTTACAAACGTTCTTAAACAACAATAATAAAAAAAATAGGGTCTCACTGCAACTCACAAAGTAGCCCAGACTGACTCAAAGTCATGATGCTCCTGGTTCTGCCTCTGTAGTGTGTGTCAAGCCCATTTGACTTGAACATTCTCACCCTAGGGGAGGGGTCTAAGCACTGAGAAAGGTGCAATTTGGGCAGATTCTTCAGTCTACCTCATGGAGTTATATTCTGTTATTAGGCAGTTAGTTCTTTCTTTAAAAAAAAAATTCTTCATGCAGACAGAGCCAACAGATGTGGCCGTGATGCCAGTGATGTTTGCCTTTGAGCTCTTCTCTCAGGAGTCCATCCTGGAAGCAAAGTTGAACAGACTGAGTGCAAGACTAGACATTTTATTCACCACTGACGTTAGTGCTTCACTTACTGGTGATGAAAGAATCTAAAAATGGGTTCTAACTCAGTATTATTTAGATATTTTCCAAAAATACTCATAAGCAGGCATTGGAATACCAGCAACACAGCTCTGGTCTAAGTAAAAAGTTATGCAGGCATGTGAATGGGTGATTCATATATGAATGATTGAGTGAAAAATCTGAGAAAGAACAGGCCAGTGAAGCTCATTCACAGCCTGTGAAGTGATTGAGAGGAGGTGCTTCTGAGCTGAGCTGCTTCAGCAAACCAGTGCAGGTGGAGAAGGGAGGGGTGTGGTATAGACTCTGTGGTGTGGTGCAACTAGCCTGAAAAGATATATGCTTCCTGAAATCCCAGATTAAAGGGAAGCCACCCATACTAGGTCATGGCAAATCTCCAATGTCACCAAGTGACCTTGTATTTCTTTTGTATATAAATAGAGATGGGTCAACTTTTAATTTTCAGTAAGGGAAAGTTGGATCTGCAAGAGGGGTTTGCCGTTCTGATAAGTCACTGAAAGTGAGTACACATTAGAGGCAGGCATCATGTGAAGGCCATGGTACAGGGTTTTGGTGGCACTTTTTTTTTTTGGATATTTTATTTACATTTCAGATGCCATTCCCTTTCCCCATTTTCCCCCCTAGAAAACCCCTATCACATGTCCCCTTTTCCTTTTTGCTTTCATACACTTTTTAAAAATATTAAGCAAAGGCTTTATAAGTTTGGTAATGCTCAATCAGAAGTGTAACCCAGTACCCAACCTAGATATATCAACTATCTTTGACTGGTTCCCCTCTCATTCATATATATATATATATATATATATGAATATATATATGAATATATATATCTTATACATATATATGATATATCTAAGATATCAACTACCCCCCCTCTCTTTCTCTCTCTTTCTGTCTCTTATCACCTAGCTTCTCCTCTCCTCTTCTCCTCCTCTCCTTACTCCTTCTCTTCCTCTCAGTACTCCTCCCACCTTAGCTCCTCCTACATATTACCCTTCCTGTTAAAATAAAACTTTTCTCTCAAAATACAATTAGAGCATAATTATTCCAATTTGTACCAGTGAGATACAAGATAGTCCTAATACCCAGTCCATCATTTTGTGGACTAACCAGAACCTCTGTCATCTCTCCTAACTAAAACACTTAGTTCTGAACCTGGCTTTTTTCTTGGCTTTAGAATGATAACCATCCACTCAAATCTTTTCTCTCAAAGTAAATAGCCATGATTGGCTATGAGACTATAGGTCTTCAACCCTGTCAGAAATCCAGAATGACTGAGTTAACTAAAATTATGGGAAGCACAAAGCATAGCTTCTAAAACTTAGCCAATTTATAGAGACTGCTGAACACCTGGACACTCTCTATACTACAAAACTTTGGAGTATCTGATCTTCAGCCTTCTGGCCCAGGATCATCTGACAGACCTAGTGATGCACAATTATTAAGGGCTGATTACTCTGTCTAGGCAGATATAATCAGTCGATTATACTGCAAGTGTGTCCTTTTATGGACAGTAATTTGTCTGTAGATGGAAAGAGGCTACAGTGGCTGTCTAGTGGCTGTCTCACAACTGGAGTAACTCCAAGGATGCTCAATTTCTTTTTAGAATCCAATACAGGAAGCTGTCAGGAGCAGACAGGTCTCTAATCAAAATGAACATTAATACAGAAGTATTTGTAACGTCAATTCTGTGGACTTGTGACATTTTGGAAACCAACTATCCATGTAAGGTAATCTGGACTGTTGTCTGTTAATTCTACTCAGCTATTTCTAAATAAAATATAGAAAACACCCTAACAATAAACTCCTAGCCATGAATTTTCTATAGTCCCTTAACTCACAGGCTAACCATCTCAAATCAGTTGGAAAAGTTAAAGAAGGACTGGGTCTAGGCCTTGTATTCCTAAATGTGTTATACAGGCACAATGCCTATGAGAGTATCAATATTCATCTCACTTTTATGCCAATAAGAAGCTCATACCAAAGTAAACCTTAAATTTGAAATCAAAGTAAATTTTGTACCATTTAAGAAATTATAACTTCATCTTGATAATAATTATACAGATTTCTACCAATAGGTTATGGCTATGCAATAAATCCTAGCTAATCCTCCCTGTTCCCACAAAACCACTACTTTTCCCTAGAAAGACAGCCCAATATTAGCCACCTTAGTCCCCAAGCCCAGGGAATAGGGGTGCTGACTTTTCATTAACTTCTTCAAGCTGATTACGGGTGTTGAGATATTAGAAGAGGGGTGGGGGAAAGAAAATTGATAAGCCTCTGATGCTGTGTCTTCACTGCATCCAGATGGAATTCCAGGACCTCAGAGGTTTGAGCAGATCTGCTCATCTTGTTTGATGAGTAGATACACCAAGGCTGTGTATTCTGCAATATACAATACTCTAAACAAATTTTAGTATCAAGATAATTTTTTTAGAGGGCTGACATTTTGTTAAAGTTATTGGTTCTAACAGCTTTTCTTTTTTCCCCCTTTTTTGGATATAATATTTACATTTCAAATTTTATCCCCTTACCCCATTCCCCCCCCCACCCAGGAACCCCTTATCCCATCCTGCTTCTATGAGGGTGTGCCCCACCTACCCCCCACTCCCACCTCCTCACCCTCAGATTCCCCCAACTCAGAGTTCAGCCTTCATGGGACCAAAGATCTCCTCTCCCACCTATGCCCAATAAGGCCATCTTCCCCTACATATACAGCTGGAGTCATAGGTCCCTCCCTATGTGCTCTTAGGCTGGTGGTTTAGACCCTGGGGAGCTCTGGTTGGTTGGTACAGTTGCTCTCCTTGTGGGGCCACCAACCCTTCCAGCTCCTTCAGTCTCTCTCTAACTTCTCTATTGGGAACCCTTGATCAGATTAATGGTTAGCTGTGAGTATCTGCCTCTGGGTATGTAAGACTCTGGGGGACCTCTAAGGAGACAGCCTTATCAGGATGCTGTCAGCATGCACTTTCTGTCATCCATATTAGCGTCTATTTTTGGTGACTGCACATGGGATGAATACCCACGTGGAATGGTCTCCATACAACCTCTCATTCAGTTTCTGTCCCACACTTTGTCTCCATATTTGCTCCCTTGGGTATTTTGTTACTCCTTCTAAGTAAGACCTAGGCAGCCACACTTGTTCTTCCTTCTTCATGAGCTTCATGTGGTCTATTAGTTGAATCTTTGTTGTTTCAAACTTTTGGGCTAATATCTGCTTATCAGTGAGTAAATACTATGTGTGTTCTTTTGTGATTGGGTTACTTCACTCAGGATGATATTTTCTAGTTCCATCCATTTACTAAGAATTTCTCAAATTCATTATTTTTAATAGCTGAGTAATATTCCATAGTGTAAATGTACCACATTTTTTGTATCCATTCCTCTGTTGAAGGACATCTGTGTTCTTTCCAGCTTCTGGCTGTTATAAATAAGGCTTCTATGAACATAGTGGAGCATATGTCCTTGTTATATGTTGGAGCATTTTATGGGTATATGCCCAGGAGTGGTATAGCTGGGTCCTCAGGTAGTGCTATGTCCAATTTTCTGAGGAACCGCCAGACTGACTTCCAGAGTGATTGTACCAGCTTGCAACCCCACCAACAATGGAGGAGTGTTCCTCTTTCTCCACATCCTTGCCAGCATCTACTATCACCTGAATTTTTGATCTTAGCCATTCTGACTGGTGTGAGGTGGTATCTCAGGGATGTTTTGATTTGCATTTCCCTGATGACTAAGGATGTTGAGCATTTTTTAAGGTGCTTCTCGGCCATTCAAGTTTCCTCAGTTGAGAATTCTTTGTTTATCTCTGTACCCCATTTTTAATGGGGTTCTTTTGTTGTCTGGCATCTACTTTCTTGAGTTCTTTGTATATATTTGATATTAGCACTCTATTGGATGTAGGATTGGTAATGATCTTTTCCCAATCTGTTGGTTGCCATTTTGTCTTATTGACAGTGCCCTTTGCCTTACAGAAGCTTTGCAATTTGATGAGGTCCCATTTGTCGATTCTTGATCTTAGAGCATAAGCCATTGGTGTTCTGTTCATGAACTTTTCCCCTGTGCCCAGGTATTCGAGGGTCTTCCCCACCTTCTCTTTTATTAGTTTCAGTGCATCTGGTTTTATGTTAAGGTCCTTTATCCACTTGGACTTGAGCTTTGTACAAGGGGATAAGAATGGATTAATTTGCATTCTTCTACATGCTGACCTCCAGTTGATCCAGCACCATTTGTTGAAAATGCTAACCTTTTTCCACTTTTAGCTCCTTTGTCAAAGATCAAGTGACCATAGGTGTGTGGGTTCATTTCTGGATTTTCAATTCTATTCCACTGATCTTCCTGTCTGTCTCTGTACCAATATATGGTGGCACTTTTAAGAATATACCAGAACTTCTGGCAAAAGAAAAAGAAAGAAGAAACAGATGCAACAGTGATCTCTAAGGAAACACAAGAGGGATTTTATAACTGCAAGTAAAGAGATAGGAATAGGGGGTGATAAAAGAAAAAAAGAGGTAACAGGAGTCAGATCAAGAGGGTTTGAGTGCCACAAGGAGCCCTGTTGACCCAAGAGGGAGCAGTGTAAACATGGTAAGGAGAGTGACAGAAAAGGTCTGAAACTCACCAAATGTATTAACATTGATAAATTATAATACTGAAAAAAATACCGCATGCCACAGGACATTTGGTAAGATGACCAAAAAGCTTACTTATTCCAAAATCTAATGTACCAGGGGATAGAACCCTGTTTTTTTGCCAAGTTTTGGGCCAAGTATTGTATCAGAAATAAGACAAAAAAAAATGAGGTAGTGTCTCAGTTACTTCTAAATTGCGGTGATAAATCAGTATGACCAAGCCTACTTATAAAAGTATTTAATATAAGGGTTACACAGCCAGAGAATTAGTATTCATGATTATCATGGCAAACACATAGTCATGGAGAATTTCTACCCTTATCTACAAACACAAGGCAGAGGGAGCTAAATGAGAGTTGGGCTCTTGAAACTCCAAAGCCCAATCCCAGTGACATACCTTCTCCAATAAGGCCATGTCAGCAAGGCCACACCTCACAATTACAGTAAAAAAAATATATTAAAAATTCTGGCCTGGAGCTTCTTCTTCACCTTAGACCATTTATGTTCCCAGATGAAAAACACACTGCCTTTATATTTTTAAATATGTCTTAGACAGCACAATAGCTGGGTAGCTGCCTACCCTTCATGCTATTAGAATCTACTTCCTATCAATAACCCAAGTTATCACTTATTATTTATTATGTTCTATCTGGAGTGCTCTTAACCCAATTGGGCTTCCCTCTGGGCCTTGTTCTCTTGGCCCTTAGCCCATGGTGGCTTTCCTTCTCCCTCCTGCACATTCTTTGTCCATGGTGGCTCCTTTCTTTTTCCTCCCTCCTCTTGGTCCTCTCTCTCTGAAGTGTGCAAACTCAACTCCACTTATGTCTTTTCTGCCCAACTATTGGCTTTTTGCATTTTTTTCTTTTACCAATCAGAATTAATTTGGGGACAGATTTCCAGGGTCTATGTGCAGGTTCCAGGTCTTGGTAGTCTACACTTAGCATTACAATAGATAGTAAAAAACAAAACCTAAAACCTAAACACCAATCCTTCCCAAGCAATTCCAGCAACTAGTGACCAAGTATTCAAATATCTGAGCATGTGGAGGTCATTTTTATACAAACCACCACAGATAGTCAACATAGAAATCACAGCTACTGTTTTTTCATGGCCACGAGTCCTCCTTAGTAACTTTGCTTTTGTGTTCTTGGTCATAAATAAAGAATAAGGAATATCATCTTAGGTTTACGATTGATTGCTAATATTGATTATTAGCAATTGCCGCAATGATTATAGCATTTGGGTGATTAATTCCTTCCAGTTCACAAGGATTGAGTTGTCTCCTAAGGAAGATGATTCTTAACAGAAATACCTGTTAATATCTTCACAGCACAAGAAAACATTGAGAGATAATTTTCCAGTAGAATATATATAGAGAGAGATGGAAAGGCTTTTTCATTTACCAGAGCTTGATATTGTCACTAAACCTGATGAAGAGCTGTCATTTTTATTTCAAACATATCTGTCATGGGTTTTAAAAGTAGCATGTTTTCTACTATATGGGATGACATGTCAGCAGTCTGGGCTTGTGCCTCAGAACTTTAGTTCATCAGTACAGACAGAAATGTGAGGAAGGCTAAAAAGCTGCTGAATTGCCCTAGCATAGGCTGTGTGCCTAGAGCATGGTGGGGGTTGTATCCTAGTCAGAGGGTAAGAACCCTAACATCCAGATCCCGACTGTTATTCCTTGTGAATGACCTTGACAAAGACAAGTTCAATTCCCTCCCCTATAAAATGAGGCAAATATCTGACTTGACAGATTTCTTTTGAGAAATTTGTTAAGTTAGAAAAACGAAGCATTTCACTATCATATTATTAGGCTCATCACTGACATGCAATGGAAACCACACAATTATTATTGTTAATATGATTAAATGTATAATTGAAGTGATCATGTGGGAAACTAAGCACATAGTCTTGTTGTAAAATTAAAAACAGGAATATCTCGACAAGCTTCACATTAGACTAAGAAAAGAAACTCTCTACTCCAAAATGATTAGGGCAAACTTTGGAAAAGAACTCCCCAGGTTTTGATCACTTATTACTTGCATGATTTTGAGCAACTACCAACCTTCTTGGTATATCAGTAACCTTCTCTGGAAAAAAAGATGATGATGGTTCTTACAAGATTTCAGTAAGAACATTTACACCACACTCTTTGACTAATGCACAGGCCCTTCATATTGTTGCCTAGTATGTAAGTAAGATGCACTGTGGCCCATAATGAACGAGAGGCCAGATAGACTGTTTTCTCTATCAGCTATCACAAACATAAAAGTTTATTTCAAATATGAGTATTTACTTCCTTGAAACATTTTAAGAACTTTTAAATGTTTGGTTTTAATCTGAGGCCATATAACCTGTTTATGGACATCTAAAAATGGACGTTCAAGAACAACATTCTCAGTAAGGTAAAGATCATTTCAGTTGAGGAAATGAACTGTTTGTTTCTCAACCCTCATTTGTAAGCGAGGAGAACCATGGGGATAAAACGCATCAACATATCTGGGAAAGAACATCCAGCAGACATGATTCGAAAGCACTGTCACTGTGAAGTCCCTGTAGGACAAAAGGAAGTCAGCTACTGCATAAGGTTTATTCATGACTCTCCTTGGGAGGACCTGTTCTGTATCTGGCTGACCCCTTGTTAGAAAGGAGCATTGGGAGAGTTCTGCAAGATGGCACTAGTGCAAAACACTCACACAGCATGTGAATGTGCCTTGCGCCACTCCCTCGATGTCACCTGGAGGAAAAGACAGTGAGAACCCTGTCTGGTGAGCCCGCCTTTTATTTGTGTTGTGTTTTTCTCCTAAGACTTCTCATGGTATTGATGCCTAAAATGGATTTAAAGTATACTCAGAGGAGGTGCATGCCGGTGGTAAGGACTGAGAAAGAGGAGAAAGGGTTATAGCTATGAATTTGAGAATCTCCTTTGCTTCCTGGAGATTGGGACTGGACTAAATGCTCTAAAGGGAGTGGGTTTTTAGGTGAATGTGTACAGAGGCACTGAAATGACTGGCAGGATACTCAGGGTCTCAAGGGACTGACTCTATTCTGATTTCCCACCTGGGTAAATGTACCAGAAAGGTTGAGGAGTAGTCAAGATAACTAGATACACACATAGAAATAGACTATTTAGAATCTAAAGGGTTTTCTCTCAGTGTCTTAAATAATTGTCAGCTTTTAATTTCAAATTATTATTTCCTATGAGCCAGTCATGCTGTTCAGGATATTAAGTATTTATACTATAATATAAAGTTATTTTCATAAAAAGCCTTAGTTCTGGTTTACCAACCAACACCAGCTAAGCGTGGATATTTAACTACATTATATATTTGTCATCTGTGTTATGAGAGGGTACACTCTCCCATATACAAAGCATACAGAAGTGTATACACACACACACACACACACACACACACACACATACACATTGTGTGCACACTCTGAGGGAAAAAGATAATTTGTCTTCTAGGAAAGTCCTAAAAATAGACATACAAGATTTAGAAAAGGCTGACTTTCATTTGTGTGATTATGAGTCAGGACATGACTTGCATGTTAGATTGTGAATTGCAAAGCTAAATTGTCCTCTTGTTGTTAAATATTGAGGAAATGACTTTTTAAAGCTGTTTTGACTCTTTGGCCTTAACAGCACATAACAATACTACATTGGATATATGTGTCCTACCCACAAAAAACTGATGTTTCATAGACAATTTTATTTTATACCCCAGCATCCATAGAAAATTGAAATAAGGGGTAACTGTTATCCCCGTGGAAGTGAATAGAAAACTTGCAGCTCTGAGAGGTTAAAAAAGAACACTGAAGCTTGTGCTATACACTAATGGCAGTTGTGACGATGGTAATTAGTTATCTGTAGCTTGTGAAGCTTCCATGTGCATTATCTAATTTAATCTTTATTAGGAGCCTATTCTGGATTCACTCACCTTGTCCCACTCAATAATCCAATATAGTGTGGTCTGCAGTGAGCTCATTGGCCCTGCTTGTCCCTTTAAACTCATGCTCTGATCCTCCCCCTCATCTCAGCTGATGACATCACAGGCTTGTCATCACCCAGGCTGGAAACCTCCAGTGGTTATACCTAAGCATGTCCCCCTCTCATGCCAGCGTGACTCATCATGCAGGGATTTCCACACATCTGTCTTCTCTGTTGTACCCCTAGAGCTATGTGCATAGCTCACGGCCTGGTGTTCTTTTGCACCACTCCTAGCCTTCTTTACCACTTCACCCAGTGCCAGCTTTGTTCCTCTTTGAAGACTCTATAGAGAGTCTTGCCTCTATTCAGGCCCTCGGTGGTCCACCCCACTCACTGTTCCACCTCACCACAGCCATGTTCTGTATTTGGATACTTCTGGCATGGACACACATGGCCTGAACATCGTTTCTTCTTCAAAAACCTGGATCATCCCCTTCCCAAATAATGCTAGCTTTTACTCAAAGCTTCCCTGGACAAATGCTGAAGGTCACTAGTCTCCACAACTTCATTAGAGTTTGTCATCTGTCTCTATAATCATCTCAATATAGCCATGCCATTGAACCAGCCAGTTAATTACAATGATCTTTTTATGTATGTTTTACTTATATTTGCCTACCCACTACGTTCCTCTATAGAAGGGCATACTCTTCTCCTCCTTTCTATCTGAGGGTCTGGAGCAAATCAGGTATTAAAAATAGTTGATCATGAAGGCAATTCTTTGCTATACTGAATATTTAAGGACCAGCTTCTATTTTAGGATGAGGTCAGCCCATGACCTAGAAATCTAATACCCAAGAAGCTCCTTGTGCCCCTAAAATGACGTTCTTGAATGCTATATCACAAGTACATTCCTAAGGGCTTTATAAGCATTAACTCTGTTAATTATACAGTGCTTTGGTTTCCCTCTCAAAGAGATTATGCAATGTTGTGAATAATCACAGTTTGAAAAATTGTTACAACTGCATTGTGAAAAGATAGCACAGCCAGGATTTTAACCTAGAATCACTGTCCTTAGTCTGTGGACTGCATGCTCAGAACATTCATACGCTTAAACAATTTTGCACACAATTTTGATAGGTGTTTCACAGATTCCCAATGGACATGGAAGAATTCCTTGCCAATGAGAGATCCCAGCAAGGTGATTGGCCTGCATCTCAGGCTTCCTAATGCTCTCTGGTTTTTGTAGTGTTACATGGTTTACACTGAGTCCATCCTGATTCCTGCTTTTGACTTTTTCATTTACCTTTTACAAACCCAGTATCACCTCTTCTGAACAGATCACATTGTGCTGCCAGCCTCAGTCTGACCAGGAGATTGGCACACATTTTCAAGCTGCCTTGTCTCCTTACACATTTTTTTTTTTTTTTTAGTGAGGTTATAAATGTACTGAGTGAAGAAAACCTGCCTCAAGGCTGAACCTAGGGGAGCCCCAGTCCTCAGCATGTCTCCCCGATATGTGCAGAGGATGACCTCCTATGCAGGAACTAAGTGGTTGGAAATTTATTGCTTGTATCAAAAAATGACATTGGTTTCCAAAAGAATGTCCATCCATGTAGCCATCCCATGTGGCAGCTTGAGCATTTCTAGTCTGGAGGCTGTTTTACTAATGGTTTGTTATATCTTTCCCTAAACTGGAAAAATGAAATTCAGTGTGAAGCAAGGCTCAGTGAGTGACAGGACTTGAATTCTAGGGCACTGTGTGGAGGAGTCATGGGGCCTGTGTTACATGGATGAAGAGCTGAGAAGACCTCAAAGGGGTAAATCTTTCACTCAACCCAGCTCAGCTGAGAAATGGAGATACAGAAACACAAGCTTATGTTTTATTTCAAGCTTCCATTCTTTGCTCTGTGGTCCTTGAATATGAATGCAGTCTGTCGCTTGGCAACGTTCTTATAGTCTAGAATGCAGTCACTGGAAACATTGGGAAACATGGTGCAGGGAAACTCACCAGGTCAAGTAACAACAATCAAAAACTACATTGGTGCAACTGGAAGAGATTGGCTATATATTCTCTTACTTTTTAGACTCTCCTTCGTAGGGCTGATACAGTGCCCAGCAAATTTTCAATGATTTTCCCTTGTTTTTGACTGCTGCTGATGGACCATAAAGACTAGGAAACATTGGGCAACTGAGAAGAACAAGATAAAAAAAAGCTCTAGCTTAACAGCCTGCTGTTTATCTCAGATGAATCACATGCAAGCCATGTGAGCCTAGGGAACTTCACTGAACTTCAGTAAGGGGGTAGAATGGTGTCACCATAAGAAAAAAAAAATTTTTTTATAACAGTTAAGTCTACAGTGTTGGGCATAGCGGTACATACCCGTAAACAGACCCAGAAACTCAGGAAGCTGAGGCAAGAGGTTCTTTTGAACCATGAGTTTGAGACCAGCTGGGAATGCATAATGAGAAATGACTGGTATAAAGAATTACAAATTAAATATGTATCAATATCTATCACAAAGAATAGAAAAGATGTGGATATCTATTATTACCATTACTGTTCTCTTACTTGAAAGAGTAGCTTCATGTCATTTGGATACTAAGGAATGCTGTAAGATTCCTTCCCTTTACTGTGAAGTCGTGGCTATGAGGGTATTTCAGAAACTGGGGCTGAGCATCCAGGTCCTTACTGCATGAGGATGGGCTGATGTGCTAGCTTCTGCAGAAATCAATCACCATGACACTATTAGATGAAAAATGTGCTGCTGCTTTCTTCTTTGTTCAAAAGAAATTTCTGTAGTTTGTCTCAAAGCTCAAAGCTCTTTTTATGACGTTTCAGAACTTCCCCAGAGCCTTTGGAGTGAAGGTCCATACCACCAACCCCACCCACCAACTCCCAAAAAATGCACAGATAACTTCTTTGTTCTGTAATCTAATTTGTCCAACCTTAGTCTCTGCTCTGTTGATTAACTTTTGGCTTCAGAGATAAAAAAACTCTTGCTCTCCTTTATGCTCCTCTGAAATTAGAGTGTATTTGATATTAAATGTTCACATTTGCATATATATGGATGAGCTAACTCAACCTTGAAAGTTTCAGGTCCCATGTCACTTCCACAAAGGGACATTTCCCTTAGTTAGCATCCTAGAGGCCCATTGGTGGGGTCCTTCTGAATTCAGTGTTTACCTTTCTTTCCATCTTATCCCAGTACCCGTGTCCTCCACCAAACCTTGAACTTGTACAGGGAACCAGTCCTTGCTGCCTTGGCCTATGGTCTATATCTGAAAAGAAATAAGGAAAGGTTTCAGGGATATTTATGATTGGCATAATATAATTGTTTTGATTATGTGCCAATCAGAGGGCAACGTGTGGGATCAGTTCTCTCATTCCACTGTAAGTTTCCCTCAATCCATTGTAAAGGTCATGGGGATACCACTCATGGAGGAGGGCTTGGCATAAGTGCCTTTCCTTGCTGAGCCATCTAGCAGGACCCAGCAATATTTCATGTTTGTTTTTGTAGTTGTCTATTGGGTCTGAATTTGCTTGGTCATTTAGTCACTTTCTTGAGGACAGTAGAAAAGCCTGGCTCATCTTGCTTTTACTCATACAGGTGATTACAGCAGTAATTCTTTCATCTGTGATTCCAGAGTTGCTTTGTCCAGAAGCAGCTAAGAGGACCCAGAAGCACAGGCATCGGTTCAGCTAAAGATCTCCGCAGGCAGTTACAAGGTGCCTGTAAGGTTAAAAACGGCTGGATTAACCAGGACATGCTCAACAAGCATGTTGTCCCAGAATCAATTAGTCAGTAAATCTCACCCGGGCAGGGTGCCTAAGTAGATGCAGTTGTAGATAAATGAAGAAAGGAGTGAAGAAAGAAAAAAAGACTCTATTATTGTTTGATGGAGGTATCTAATGAGTTTCGCTCCCCTGGTATTGCAAAATATCTTGCAAAAATAATTGAATATAAACAGTTATGCTTTCTATTTTGCTTTTAATTTTTTTAAACATTGTTAAGTCTAGATTCACACTAGGAAACTGTGGTTCCCTGAAATGCTGTGAGTGTATTTCCATGAGCAGCCCTGCATACAGGAGGATGTCTAATGCTCTCTCCTGCTAGCATGACACAGTTTACTTTTGCCTCTCTGTGACTCCCCTGCATACTTTTGGAAACTCCTCTATCTACTTCCTTTCGTCATAAGACAATCATTACTGGCTTGCATAATTCATGGTTACCCAGCATACATACACAAGGAGTAAAGTGTTTAATATGCTTGATCCCATATTTCATATAAAGAAGCAGGGATTCCAACTACATGTTCAAGAATTTTAAAAAGTACCTAGGAGAATGTATTTAGATGTCATGTGACCAAAATGATATCATCAAAACAACTGAATTTGAAAATTTTACAACTGAGTAGATAAAAATAAGCTTTGGAAACCTCAAATAAATTTTGTCATTTGCCTTGAATTTTCTAGATTTGAAATACCAGTCTCTTTTTCATTTCTAAACTATCTTAAGTTGATACAAGGAACCTGCTATATCTACTTTTTCTATGTTTATCTGGAGGTAGTATTTACTGGATAAGGTGGATTTCCTATCTTTGTTTTCATGCAACTAAGAACACACACCAATGCATGTTTTACACAAAGCCTATTATCAGAGTATTCATGCAATCTATTTGTATTTTGAAAAGCTTTAGAGAATTTCCAAGTTAAAAAATGTGATGTCTCTGTGTTTTCACATCTTATAGTTTATGTTCCAAGCATTGATATTATTTCTCTAAATAATCTTCCAAATAAATGAGAAATTGAAGTCCAATTTCACATTTGAATCCTGATAGGAGATCATGTTATGATGACCTCATGAGAGTCCACACATACTGACTTTAGAGCTTTATACTTGAGAATACAACTCTCTCTCTCTCTCTCTCTCTCTCTCTCTCTCTCTCTCTCTGAATGTTTTCAACAGCAAGAAATTAAATATATATTGGATGTTGTCAGGAAGACCACATAAGTGGGCAGTGTAAAGTTAATTTGATCACAGTGCCAATTTCTCCTAGGAATACTTGGCGATTGAAGACTAGATTTAGTACTACATACGTGATCTGACAAACTGATGTTATTGCACATAAGATTCATCTCACTCTGTGCAATGCATCATGACCTTAATGTTTTAGATAGGGAAGGAAACTGTGGGTGATTGTAATGTAGAAAGGGCAGAAGTCAAGGCTTTGGCAAGTATCTGACTCCAAAGTTTGTACCTGTAACCACTGTACCCTTGTCTTTGTTGAAGAAGCTAGCATCTAGCTGGCTTAGAAAACTCAGAAGACCTAAGATCTAGTCCTGTTTTTCTATAACCAGTGTATGGTGGGTAGTAATGATCAAGTCTTATTTCTGAGGCACCTATTCCATCGGTCAACTGGACTTCAAGTCTGCCTATTAATAGATAGCCCATTATTAATATCCACTTGGCAAGTGGGCAGGTAGAAACCACCAGTTTGTCCCATTTATGAACGTATAAGCTTTAAGATGTATCAAAGCTTAGTGTTCCATACCAGGAGGGCCTTGCCCTTAACCTATATATCTTTAAAGATATCCTCTCCATGTTATCTGTGACCCAAAGGTGCATACCTCTATACTGCCCAATCTCAGAAGTACAGATTTTAGTTATATATTTACTTATTATTTTTGTTGTTACTCGGAGTCAAGTCCAGGGTCTTATGCTGACTATGCAGTCACTCTGCTAACTGAGCTATATCTTTAGCCTTAGAAGTACAGATTTCTTTAAAAATTTTTTTCTTTAAATTTACACTTAACAACTTCTTACCAATACTTAAGATAAAGATTTTAGAAAATAACAATATGAATCATTAGCAAAGATTAGTAAGAGATAATGTGGACCTTTCTACAACATTTTTCTTCTCCATGAATTTGAAATTCATAATTCATGTATTGTATTTTTAAAGCCAGATTATACTATACTCGTGCTTAGAGGAGCAGAGTGCTCTTTTTTTTTTTCACACAAGAGATGCATCTGTTTCCATGTTTCCTGTTTTTCCCACACGCCCTGGAAAATGATATTTTTTACTAGCTAAAATAGTTTCTGCAAAAGCAACCTGACACAAAATTTCTGTTTATAAACAGATAAAAATGAGTATGTTCTCTTTACAAAAAAGGTCATGGTGGGAGAGGAGTAAGCTAGGACTCAGCCCCAGCATCTCTCTGTTTCCCTGGCGCCCCTGTGGGGATCTGGTAGCACTACAGATTCCACTGAGCAGCCCACATGGAAAACCCTTGTTCTTTCGTGCCAACAAGCATCTCATTTACAATATACCAGCACAAACCCCAGATCTTTCATAGCTTTTCCAGGATAAAAGCAGTATTAAAAGTACCAGTAGTCACAGTAACTAAAACTCTCATTTGTTACAAGTCTAAAAATAGTAGAAAATTCTATGCTGTCTGCTCCCTGTCTAGACTTTATTCTAAGACCAGACATTAAAATAGAACTGAAGGAGATCTGGAGCGTAGTTCAAGTGGTAAAGTTAGTGCTCCACAAGCATGAGGATCTGCATTTGATCCCAGCACCAATATTAAAAAGTCTGACATAATGATATCTGCTTGTAATCCCAGTGCTGGGAAGGCAGAGGCGAAATTCCTGGGGCTCACTGGACAGACAGACAGCCTAGCCTAATTGGTGAGTCTCAGGACTGAGCGAGAGACCCTGTCTCAAAAATGGAAAAAGATTGATAGCTTCCAAACATTGAGACCTGAGATCTCTCTCTCTCTCTCTCTCTCTCTCTCTCTCTCTCTCTCTCTCTCTCTCTCTCGCACGCACAAATGGAATGAAAAATAAGACACCTTATTCTGTCCCTAACTGTAAAAATACAAATATGCTACAAATATCTCCTAACTACAAGAAGCAATTTTTCCAAAGATGAACAGGAAGCTGTTGGTTACTGTTGTTGTTTAGAGGAGTGAAGGGCTCTTTATTCACCCAAGCAGAGATGCAGCCGTAGCCAACATGAAGCAGATGGCCCCTTTCTCCTCTGCCTTTTAGTTTCATGGCTCTGAGGCTGGGAGAGTTTTTAGCACTCACAGTAGTTGGCTTCACCCATCATGTGTGGCAACGCCTCAGCAGTGGCAACTTGTCTCCTTCCATTGCAATCCATTGATATGGACTAAGCAAGGATACGTGTTTTTACATCAGAAGCTGATGATGAGCGATGTGTGGAGAGACATCGTTCACCACTCTATTCCTTAGCATGCTGGGAACAAATATTCTTCAAGAGGGAATTTATGACTGCAGTTGAGCACTCTATTCCAGAGATGAAATTTATTTTCGGCTATGTCCTCTAGTGCAATGAAATCACATTTTATGCTGTCTGAGGTGGTGGCACTGTCTTGTCTCACAAACATTCCTAAGATAAAGGCATAGGGAATCTGGACCTTGTTTGAACTTTGACATTACTATATTATATAGCCTTTTCTAGGTTCTCTGTGAGGGTTATGCCAGTTACTTTAAGGGTGCTTAGCACAAACTAGTCCTTTAAGAAACCTGTATGGCTTATCGCCTTAGCTGCCTAATAGTATCACTTGGTGTAGACATTGAAACTTAGTGGCTGGGAAGATGGTTTAGACTCTATAGCTTTTTTCCTCTAAGACTCAGAGGAAAAAAAAAAAAAACATTCATCATGCAATTATGGAGATGTGAGTTTATGTACCCTGAACCTACACAAAAAGCCAGGCATGTATGCCACATTCCTGTAATCGCAACACTCAAAAGACATAAATCTAGGAACCCCAGGGAAAGTTGATTGGCCAGACCAGTCAGATGAGCTAGCTCTGTTTTAAGTTAAGATATCCTGTCACAATAAATAAAATGGAGAGTGGTTAAGAAAGACACCTGATAAGAACTTTGGGTGTTCTCTCCAGTATATACATGCAAACATACACATATGGACACATGTGAACAGTGTTGGTAAAACCTAAAATTTGCATAAGTTTGTGAAGATGCTAAAGACAGACTAGATAGTAGAAATGCATCATAGTACCTATGGCCCAGACATGGATGAGATATTCAGCTATGTGAGCAGGTGCATGTACATTTCCCTAAAGTAGTAATGATCTAATTATGTCTCCACAGAACATATTTAATCTTATCTTAGGACATATGTCTGGGCCAAGTATGGCCAATCACTCAGTGTGATAACTGCATCATAGGAAAGGCCATGCACTGAAGGGCATGATCATGGGATGTGTTCAGCTGTCTCCTCAGGTTCCTGTAAGGAGATTGTTCCTGAGTGGATGTCTGGGGTTTCTAATTAATTTATCTATCTTCTCTTCACTCTTTCTTGTCCTGTATTAACTCTTCTAAGAAAACACATAGGGCAAGAACAGATACAACTGCTCATACATTTTCAGTATTTTGTCTCTGGAATTTTAGGTATATCCAAGGGGAAGGAGAGTAATAGCAGATAATCGTGGTTAAAGTGGACCAGGAGGAAGCTTTGAGTTCTGATGGGTGGCGGGGCCAGAAGGTATTCATGTGTTCTTTATGTTGAAGCTTATTCTGGTTTGTAAAAATGTCAAAACCCAGAAAAGCAACATTGCTGACTTAGAGTGGGCTTAGAGGACACAGAGAATAGACAAGCAAGAACTGAATCTTTCAGAACATCTCAAAAATGAAGACCCCCAAAAAATGTCAGATCTTTATCTGGGAAACACTACTGCATGAAGATGCTTGTGGTCTCCTGAAATGGAAATTGTAATGCCCTGAGACAAGTGTGTTGAGAGATCCAAACACAGGACAACACAGAAGCAGAGTAAAGAAGCCATGCCCCTGGCAGTGGTACACAGAACAGAGGGAAGAAATGCTTGTCAAGAATGGGCCCTTGTTTGCTGATAACAAGCTGACTATTAGTTGGAGTGCTGCAATAATGTAGGATGTTAAATCTTAGATCCTCCTTGACTTATTTCATGCCCATTCACATTCCTCTCTGAAGCATCATCATCATCATTGTTGAAAAATGGCTCTCTGAAAGTAATCATTAAGTAGAAAGACTATAGAATTAAGAGTAGTTCCATGAAGACTTGTCCTGTTCATTCCCTTGGCCAATCCCATAGAAGATCTCTCCCTAGTGTTCAGGCCCACACACTGGCAGGCTCTGGACTTGGGGTTCCCAGAAATAACCAGTCATTTCCAGTCATCTGCTTTTCACAGCATGAATCATGGGTGAACTGACAGTACTAATCTCACTGATTCTTGCTGTTGGCTTTTTTTGTGAGAAATGGATTCACAGGAGGGCAGGCTAGCTTTGAACTCATGAAGAACGTCATGCTGCAGCGTCACTAAATCTGATATTACAGATCTGAGCTATGTACCTAGTATTCTAATCTCATTTTTATGTCAAGAAATTAAGGTCTGAGATGGTACTATTCTGGTGTATGTTTAGATCATTATATCAAACCCCTAAAATTTTAATAAGCCATTAATTTTTAATAATCTTGAATGCTTTTATAACAACCTCTATACTAAAGCACCTCTCTATGACCATCTAATTTAGTTCTCTATGAAGATCTAACTCTAGAATAAACAATGATAAAATACTAACATGCATTCAATACAGTTGGTAATGGCAGAGATTATGATTAAATGAAGAAATCTTATGCCAGTAAGAGGAAATCAAATTAAATTCTCAAATAAAATACAGTTAAGTCAAAGGAAAACCTTTTATCTATCAGTAGGACTAAATCCATAGTTGTCAATTTTCAACCCCAACTGAAAAATGGGGTTGAAATAAGAAAAAAGCCCTAAGCCTAGTGTGCATTATGGATAACTTTTAAGAGTCCATCAGCATATAATGTTATTAAAGACAAATAGTAACCTAGTATGGCTCCCAAACTGCAAACATATAATTGGAGCATTAAGAGGTTATTAATATGCAAGAATAACCCCTTTGCTATGCAAGTATACAGATCCTCATAACTGAGGTTTTGAAAGAAGCTAAAGGCTATGACAAAGGCCATTATCTCAATGGCCAATTGAACATTTGCCCGGTTCCTTGTCAGTTCACCTGCCCTTTATGCCCAGTGAAGCTAAATGCTGACTAACATAATAGGAAAGGTTTGTAGTGGCTACTGTACAAGCTGAATCATGACACTGATATGGTACTAAGAACTAACATAGTCACCTGAGATTAGTTCAGTGACTAGCAGACAGCTTGGCTCTCCACCCAATTACCTAATGTACACAACAGTGAACAATCATGGGAGGCAAAATCCTGTTCTCAGAAAGTAGTTAACACATTGAATGCATTGTCAGTTACCATAATGACAAGGCAGAACTCTTTCCCTGTATCAGTGGGAGTGCACAGTTGCTGCCAGTCCCTGAAGCACAGGACAGTCCTGAGCTCTAGCTGATTTATGTACTCTTTGAGAACTCCACCTCCTCATTTGTAAAATGTCCTTCTGAGTTTATCAGATTGCTGTGAAGATCAAATGAAATAAGATAAGATGTGGTCATACTTCCTTAGTTTATCATAACAATTACCCCAGGTGATAAAAAGGAGCGAAAACCTCTGTCACCAACAGTGAGCCACACAGCCGCCATCTATCTCCCCCTTTAAGTATGTTAGAATCTGGACCATTTGCATCAAGGTGTTTTAATCCATTCAGGGCTTTTGGTTCTCCCTGCTATTAGGAAACCTCTTAGTGGCAGATTTATTTTTTGAAAATGTCAAGTAACATGGTCATTTATCAGCATCTGATTCAATAACAGTGCTACTCAAAATAATTATTTTCTAATTATTCATAGAACTTTAGAAAAAAATTAGACTAAAGAATCCTATAGCACATACATATGTGATAGTTTAGGGATGCGAGTCTAAAAAACATTGGTTGGTCCATCAGTGATGGAACCATAGATAAAGCAAGTCACTTTTTTATCCTCAATTATCATAATGTGGGTACTTAGCTCACGGGTATCCTGAGGAGCAGATGACAGTGCTTGCCTATGACACTGTCAGAGTTCCCAATAAATCCACATGTGCATATTGTCCAGATTCCCATGTATGCTTAAGAGTAGCAGTCCCAACTGGGTTTCTACAGTCTGTTATCAGTGTGAGACATATTTTTCATATTTTCAGACTTTGTGGAAAGATGTGGTAGGTACAATATTATATTTCCAATTATGAGATAGAGTTGTTGTTGTTTTCACAAAACAGGGGGTGTCAAATGAAAGAACAGACTCTCCCATTCTGGAATGTGCCGACTAATCTTGTCTCCATCAAATTACTTATTGGGTTGTAGTGTGCCATTCTAAGCCTTGCATCAAACCCATTCACAGGCAGTGAGTTGACATGAAATTTTTGGCACCCAGCAACAGCTGAGGTGTATTTTTAAGTACTCCGTCTGGCAGCTCAGCAGGAAAAAAAGAAAGAAAGAAAGAAAGAAAGAAAGAAAGAAAGAAAGAAAGAAAGAAAGAAAGAAAGAAAGAAAGAAAGAAAGAAGAGGGAGGGAAGGGAGGAAGGGAGGGAAAGAGGGAGGGAGGGAGGGAGGGAGGGAGGGAGGGAGGGAGGGAGGGAGGGAGGGAGGGAGGAAAAAAGGGCATCTGTCAGTAGATTTGATTTCTTTCCAGCAAATATTTCTTCCCTACAACCTGTCTACTCCTTTCATGAAAAGAATAGGTTATGAAATGCTACACCAATCTAGGAATACAGTCATGTAACCTAGCAACCAGACTTAAGGTTATATGCCAGACATGCCCACATTTGGAGGACCGTCTCCTCCAAAGCAAGGAGGCTCTTCTTGGAAGTCTCACTTGAGCTATGAACAGAGCATCTAGGTTTCAGTGACTATTATGGAAGGTTTGGAAGATGTAGATGGCCACTATGTTTCTGAGTTCCCTTTTGGCTTCCCAGTACACAGAGAGAGGGCCGACATTTATAGCCATGTATACCCCAGGTTGTTCTTCCCAAACCAGTCTCTGCCTTTCAAGACTTGCTACCTCTTTAAAGGGGTTTTCACATTGAGACCATTTTGATTTGGATGGAAGACCTTACATACCCTTTAGTCATTTTCCACTAATGGTAAAGGCCTTCACAGTTACCACACCTCATCACTATCAGGAAGTAGATATAAACACAACCAAGCAATCTGACTGAAGTTCTACCAGCTTTCCCTGTACTATGCCACTAGTGTTCTGGAGAACATAAATCTGCTCTCTTGGTGGAATAAAAGCATCTCTAGGGTTCTAAAAGGATTTTCTCTTTCTAGATAGCTTTAAGCAATTGTATACATGCAAGAACACAATTCTTCCTGTCTCAGAAATCTTTCTCAGTGGCTCTGTTTACACCACTACACTTCTTCCTCTCTCTCTCTCTCTCTCTCTCTCTCTCTCTCTCTCTCTCTCTCTCTCTCTCTCCCTCCCTCCCTCCCTCCCTCCCTCCCTCCCTCCTTCCCTCCTTCCCTCTCCCTCTCCCTCTTCCTCTCTTTCTTTCTCCCTCCCCCCTCTCTCTTCTTCACTATTTATCCCGTCCCCTGATTTTGAATACTTGGGGTGTTATAAGGTCACATTAAGATTAGGATCCAGGGTCTTCTTGTGGGTCCCGCAACAACTGGAGCAGGGGCTTAGCCTGACTCTGTGGCCTGCTTGTGGATCCTGCTTTCCTAGCTGGGCTGTCTTGTCTGACTTCAATGGGAGTAGATGTCTAGTCTTACAGTGCGAGAGTGGGTTGGTTCCCCAGTAGAAACCTCCCCGTCTCAGAGGTGAAGGGAAGGGGAGGAAGGGGAGAAGCCTGTGAGGGAGGACTGGGAGATAGGGGTGCATTCTGGATGTAAAATAAATAAATAAGCAAACAAATGGGAAAAAAAAAAAAAGATTAGGATCCAGATCAGCAGTTCACGTTTCAGTTGCTCATAAATCCATGTCCTTTTTGTGCTTGGTTGCTAAAACCTAAATCCTTTGAGATCAAGGAGATTGAAATGCCAATGATTACTCTCCTGATGTCTTAAGTGCTACTAAAGCTTCCAGCTTAGGGGTGGGATTGTGTGTCTCTCCCAGTGAGGGTGGTGTGGAGGATCAGAAGTCAAGTTTGGCGGAGTCTACAGACATGGCACCTTACAAGGGAAAGTCGATTGTTTTCTGATAAAGCCAGGGAGAGTTGTTTTCCAAGTTGGATGTTCTGTGGCCAGTCAAAATTCTGTTATTTGATAAATGGAGAAGGCTTCAGGCTAGCCCCCTAAACAAGCAGAGTTTAAATCTCAGCCCTGTCATTAACCATCAAGTGACAAATGACCTCAGTTTTCTGAACCACCTTTTTTTTTTTTTTTTTTATGTCTAATAGATCAGAGAAAGAAATGAGAGTTTAGCCACATGTAAGACACTTATGAAGTTTAAATGACGGGGGGCAATGTATCTCAAACTTGAGCCTACATCAGAGTTCCCTGAAAGATATGATAGACCCCAGACCCAGAGTTTGGTACTGGGTAGGTCTGGGGTGAGGCCTAGTAATGTGTATTCCTACTAAGGCTGCACATGCTGCTACTGATAGTTACTTATGGAGTCATACTTTGGGGACTCTCATGGTCACACTAACAAACTATCACACTCTAACAAACATCAACATGAGGACTTAACGTGCTGGATTTGTGAAGAGAGGTAAGTTCCTCTCCAAGTTCGTAAGGATTAAGAAGTCCCTCACACACATACCCCTCCAAGCTGGAGGAGGTCTGAGACTTTCTGCTGGAGAGAAAGCCACATGTAAGTGAGAAATGTGAGACAAAATGCTTGGAAGTTATGAAGCATGTTGGATATGGGCACTGAGATGATTTTGTTGTTTTTCTGCTTAAAAACAATGCTCTGAAACCACAGAGATAGTTCAGTGGACTGTCTGCTTGCCGCCACCCAAGTCAGGCAATTCACAACTGCCTATGCCTCCAGCTCCAAAAGATTTGATACTCTCTACTGGCATCCACTAACGCCCTTGTCCACAAACCTACACACACACGCACGCACACACACACACACACACACTTCTTTGCTGGACATCTGCAAATGCACCTGTCCACATAAGCGCCCAGGTTTCTTATGAGCCAGATTTATCCCAGCCCAGGCTTCTCCATAGGCAGGCTTCTCTTACACGTTGTCTTTTAGCATGTGTATGTGGGAGAGAATGTGGGAGAAAGAAGCACAGGAAAACAAATGTTCCTAGAAGAACTGCAAAAAACCTCTCATTAGAGAAGCAAATTAAAATATTTCAGTCCCTAGGCTATTTTCTTTAAATACATTGAATTACATCAGTTTTTGATAGAAGACTAAACTGCAGGTTCTATAAAACTATCTTTTTTTAGAAAGAAATGTGTTGCTGTATTTCACTTATGCTGTGAGAATTATAAAGAAAAACACTCTAAACATTATTTTCTTTGCCACAAAGAAGGTTTTTTTTTTTTTTAAATAACCATCCAGGTATATACCTGAGAGATTATTTTAATAATCTTCTGTGTTCCAGACTTACTGACATCAAGTGTCATCTTGACTTTGTTAGTTTTTTTCCAATCTCCTTCTGTGCCCTGACTTCTGTCATTCTTCTACCCTCTGAGCAACCTCAGCTGGCTTCCTCTAATCCCAAATCTGCCTTCCACATGTAAGGTGCATTGAACCTGACCTCTCACAAATGGGGTTGTAGACTCCATTTTTAGCAGGTAAAGCTGAACGCTCATACATTTCAGACACCTTAGCTGCTTTACTTTTCTATGAAAAGCTTGCTAGCTTTGAAAGATATAGGAACGTCAGGATTAGGATTTGGGGAATGTATTTAATCATTTGGTTTTTCCCACAGGTACCAAATACAAACTGAACCACGTTTCAAAGTAATTAATTCTGGATGACAAGGGCAGTCACATCCTTGGATGGCAATTCGAGCGTGGCTCTTTGTCTTCATAATATGGGATTTTTTTCAGACCCCCTCCTTCTGTGCACTATGTAATGCCTGCAAAGAAGAGCAGAGAGATGGATAATCAGACAGGAACTAGAGTAGAAAAACCCTCAGTGTTGCCTGAGGGTGCTATGTTTCTTATAAGCACCTCAACCCCAGATCCAGCAGAATAGGAGTTTCATATTTACAAGGAAGCTGGTTATTGATTCAGTCAAGGAATAGGGAAAGGGTTTTAATCTTAGCAGTTTAAATATGCCTGTTGTTTTAAGCCAGAGTGGCTAAGTTAGTATCAGTGCAAAGTATCCATTCTGTCTCCTCATTACCCATCATCCAATTGTCTGTGACAATTAATTTTATTGTAAAGGCAATATGTATTCTTAGGGGAAGTGACAGAGCTAATGGTAGTCTATTTCTCATGTGGTGGCAAAGAGTAAGCCCTTGAAGGTTTTGACCACTATCAATCAAGGTTCTGGGTTTATTATATCAAATGTGATATGTGATGCCACACACTCAGCACCTGCCAGAGTTTATTTCTCTGTCTGGAAACAAAGGTCTGGTAGGGCAAGACAATGGCTCTCAGTGTTTCTGTACCTGATGAGCAAATGAATAGGGCAAGCCAACCTGAAATCATGATTAATTTGTCATTTTTGCAGCTATGTGCCCATTTATTTACTTATTTGAGTACTTACTGTCTTAACCTTGATGTTTAAGTCTGCAACTGTGAATAAGAGACATTTATCCCTTACCCTCATAGAACCTTAACTTGAAACAGAAGACAATGAACATGTAATTTAGTGTTTAAAGAAGCACGTAAAAGAACTTGATAAGAATGCTGTGGTAGGCAGAATTACAAGAGTGACCCCTAATGACTCCTTTCCTTACACACCCTTTCTGCTTAGCTTGAGGGTAGAGCTTGTAAATACAAGCTATTAATCTCTTGAGGATGTTTAGTTTTATGGCACAAGAGAAATCGTCCCAGGGGTCCTAGCCTAATTATATGAACCCTTTAAAAGTAACATATTTTCTCCTGCTGTGATCACAGGGGATGTCTGAGAGATGCCAGGCTTAGGATGGATTCCATGCAGATTAACACCTAGAGGGTAGCAGGAGCCATGAGATGAAGAATGCCATTGGCCTCCAGATCCTAAGTAAGTGTGGCCTCCTCCGGTTGACAAACACCTCCTAGTGTAACAAACTGAACTCCTCTAAGAACTGAATGAACCTGAAAGTGAAGTCTTCCAAAATAAGAGTCTGCCCAAGTTATCACCTTGAATTCTTCCTTGCCATGTAATTCTGGGTTGAATCCCACACAGGCAGAAGGATATGATGAATGCCTAACCTCTCAGTCCCTGTGAGTACATCTGCTATCAAGAGAAGGGGCTCTGCATATTTAAGAAAGTTAAGATGAGGTATTAGTGTATAGCCCTCAATCCCATGAATGGTGTTGTTGTGAGATTGATTTTGATGCAGACATGAGGGGTTATTGAAAGAAAATACTGAGACCCAGACACAGGGGGCATATATGAAGACGGATTGGAACTATGCTGCCACAAGGCCAATGCATGAGGTTACTGGGTTCTGGGAGAGGCAAGGCGGGCCATTTTTCTGCAGGTAGAATGCATTGGTGGTATATTAGTGACTTTAGACACCTTCCTAGAGCCTTCACAGGGAGAAGGATCTCTAATTTGGACTTCAAATCTCCAGAATTCAAGGAGAATACATTTCTGTTTGTGGTCCTTTGTTTCAGCTGACCCAGGATACTAACATTGACCGTCAAACACAGGGCCTGGTGGAATTCACCCAAACCTCTGCCATCAGAACTAGAAGCAAGTGGATATTGATTTAAGCCGGTAATATTAGGGTGTTTGTCATGTGTAAATGTAGAACATAACATGGGAGGGTGTGTGGCCTAATTGTGAAAGGGAGGTGTTTCAGATGACACAAATACTAGCCATCTAACAGGAAAAGAAAGTGTGAAGATTGTTTCAAACCGCCAATTGCATATGTAGAATTTCTATGGCAGCATAGAGACAGCCATGTTCACAAAATTCAACTATTCTGGTTTTTACTCTTCAAATGATACCGCTTTCATTTCAGTATCACACAAGGTGCCAGCAATCCACAGCCATCCACTATTCTTATAAATCTCATATTTTAGTAGGAGACATTCAAATACATGGATGAAGAGACAATTACATTTCATTAGATGAGCTGTGAAGGGATTCATGTGGAACTGAGACAGACCACCATGGAATGCTGGATGGGATATCGAACAGGAAGCCAGGATGGAGTAATTAGTCTGGACAGGGAGGCAACAGAGCTGCTCTGATCCTTTCCCTCTAGATTTTGAGAAGGCTTGCCTCTCATTTTTACCATGTTTTCCAATAATTTTCAACACCCTGTATAGTAACTATCTCCGCTTTCTTGGTTTAGGACAGCACAGAAAATTCTAGACTAACAACAATACAGAATTGTATTTCTGGGATGGTGATTTCAGCCTGATCATTGTACCATCCACACCACAGGCAGTTATTGTTTCTCTAACTCTGGTCTCTACTTGTGTGTGCACATGTGTATAAATGCACATGCACATTTCAGGGCATCCTAAAACCACTTCTGTTCAGTGAACCATTGAAAGCACTCATAGCAGAAATTCACACTAAAATAAGCACAAGAAAACAATGAGGAATCCAGAAGAGCTTGTCAACAGCTTCCTTGTATTCTCCCACAGAACTCATGAGGCATTACTTACTTTCTTCAGAAGCAGTATGTGACCTTCATGCAGAATATGACTAAGCAAGATCACGCATGCCTTTATCCATAGCAGTGGTTCTCAACCTCAAGATGAAGACTATTTCCTCCTGTCTACCAAGTTCCCGACCACCCCTTCACAGCTAGCCTCTAGTCACCTATCTGTGCCACCTCTTAAAGCCAATCAATCACCCTGCTTACCTCTTTCAATAAGATTTAATTTTAGGGACAGAAAAGGTAATTCAGTTGGTAACATGTTTGACCTTCAAACATGAGGACCTGAATTTGATTACCAGAACCCACATAATAAAACTGTTCATGGTAGCATGCCTTGTGATCTCGGTATTTGGGAGAGGAAGACAAACAGGGCCTTGTGCTTGCTGACTAGCCAGTCTAATTAGAAAACCCCAGATCAGTGTGAGATGCATCTCAAAAACCAAAGTGGATAGTGCCTGAGGAACAAGACTCAGAGTTGACCTCTGGTCTTCACACCTCACACATGTATTCATATGAACATGCGTGCACACACACATACGTGTGCATGGGTGGGAGATGTGGACACACACAAACACACAGACAAAATACTTGTCTAAAATTTATGTAAAATGGCGATATGTTCTTGAAGTGTCTATGCTGTATGTGCCAGGATTTATTTCCTTTCCTTTGACCCTTAAATAGTATAATTGTTTGATTGTGACTACAACATAATTTATGTGTTTTGCTTTTGATGTACATTTTAGCTGTTTCAAGCTTAGCTAGATGCAATAGAGTCACTGTGTGTGTTTTTATACAAGTTTTTGGTGGACACTTTTAAAAACAAACCTGAGTTTCACCGTGACATTCTCATATGTGAGCATAACATCCTTTAATCAGGATCATCTCATCATTGCCTTTCCACATCTTCCCTACTCCTCCCAATGCCCTTCTTTTATAATGGCTTCCATTCTTTTTTATGTATGTGGGGAGTGTGTGTGTGTGTATGTGTGTGTGTGCACATGTATGTGTGTGCTCATGCGCATGTACACATGTGCTGCGTGTTCGTGTGTGCAAGCATGTGTATGTGAGTTTTGTGCCTGCAGAGGCTGGAGGAGGATGTCATGTGTCACATTCTTCCATTCTTTACCATATTACTTTGAAATAATCTCTCACTGAATATAGAGCTAGGCTGGCATCGAGTGCTCTGGTGAATCTCTGTCGTCTTCCTCACAGAGTATCATTGCTATAGGCATGTATGAGACCACACTGGACTCTTTACATGGGTGCCACAGATTTGGACCCAGATCCTCATGTTTGTGCAGCAATCATTAATACCCACTGAATCATTTCCCCAGCCCCTCATGTAGTTTTTCTCTATTTCACTTGTGAGGAAAAAAAAAAAAAAAAACCACATAATGCCTTTTATTTTGAGTCTGGCTGGCTTAAACTGATTTCCACTTTTGTCCTTTTCTGGGAAATGGCATTTCCTCCTCCTTTATGCCAATATGATTCCCTTCATTGTGTATCTGGATGAGGTTTTTCTTTATCCATGTCTGTTGGTGGGCTCCTACACTCCTTCTATGGCTTGACTTTTATGAAGGAAGCACCATGATAAATACAAAGTATATTTCTGTGGTGTGACCCTTTTCCCTCTTCATTAATCTTGGTACCACTAAACTGTATAATGTTTTCTATAGAAACTCCATACTGATGTCCACAGTGGTACACTAATTTACATTCCTATCATTGTCGAGTGTATCAAGAGTTCCTTCCCCATTCTCATCCTTGCCAGCATTTGATGGGTACTTGATGATACCCACCTTGCATAGTTTTGATTTGAATTTTCCTGATGATGAGAGATAATTAACATTTTTATGCATTGTTATCCATTTGAACTTTTCTGGAGGGCTGCTTGCTTTGCTATATAGCCAGGGCTAGCCTGGATCTCAGGACTGTGGCCTGAGATGATCCAAGCTAATGGCAATCTCCCTGCCTTGGCTTCTCAAACCCTGGGATCATAGGTAAAAGCCATTGGAGTTATTTTTCCCAAGTGTCTATGGAGTTTTTTGCTTACATGTTGATTGCGTTGTTTGTTCTTCTGTTACTCTCTTTTAGTTCTTTGTATATTTTGTCCATCAATCCTGTTAGATTAACTGATGGATAAGATTTTCTCCCATTCTGTAGTCTTTGCCTAGATTTTATTTTCTCTGGCACATTCAAAGATTCAGATTTTACATTAAGGTCTCTGATCTTCATTGGATTGAGTTTTTAAAAACAAACAAACCAACAAACAAGTTTAAATATAGGGATCTAATTCTATTCTTCCACATTGAGATTTCTAGTTTCCCCAGAACTATTTGTTGAAGAGGATATATTTTTTTCCAACATGTAGGGTTTTTTTTGGCACTTTTGTTAAGAATCAGATGGATGTAACAGCATGAATTTATTTCTGGGTTCCCCATTTTATTGTTCTGTATATCTGTTTCTGTGCCATCACCATGCTATTTTGGTTACTATGGCTCAGTCATGTAATTTGAAGTGTCTTGATGTTTCCAGCATTGCTCTTCCCATAGACGATTGCTATTCAGGTTCTGATGTCTCATTCAATGTCTTCCTTTGGTGCTTCATAGATTTTATTACTGAGATTACATCCTCCATTTGACTTATTCCTAAGTATTCTCACAATACAATGAATAGAATTATTTTCCCGATATCTTTCCAAGGTTATGGATTTTTACATATTTCTGAGTTTATTAAGCCTGTGGAGAAGATTTTCTGCACCACACTGTTGTCAGTAATAGAAATTAGTACAGCCACTGTGAAAATCAAGACGGAGGCTCTTTAAGGGCTTCTAATGACAGGATCATGTCATCTGCAAACAGGGATAAACTAACTTCTTTCTTCTCTATTTATATACTAGTTTTTCTTTATTTTGTTGTATGCCTATGACTAAAACATTCAAACACTACACCAAATAAGAATGATATTTTTGTTTTATTTCTATTACTATGATAAAGACCATGACCCAAAACAATTTTGGAGGGAAAAAACAAGGCTATTTCAGCTTACAGCTTACAGCTTACAGCTTACAGCTTACAGTTTACAGTGTACAGTTTATTTTCATCTCTCATGAAGAAAAGTTGGGGAAGGAATTCAAGCCTGGAACCTGAAGGCAGGAACTGAGTTAAAGACCATGGAGTACAGCTTACTGGCTTTCTTTCCATGTCTTACTCAAAGTGCTTTTTTTATGTAACCCAGGACCACCTGCCCAGCAGTAGCAATATCCACAGTGGACTCTACCATTCCACATCAATCATTAATCAGGAAAATGCCCCAAAAGACTTGCCTCCTGGCCATCTGATGGAAGCCATTCCTTAAGTGGCATTCATTAGAGGCATCTCCCAGATGTCTCTAGCTTGTGTTACATTGACAACTTAACTGACACCAAGAACGACAATGGATATCTTTGTAGTTGATTCTGAATTTAGAAGAAATGCTTTCAGATTTCTCACTTTGGTATGTCATTGACTGTAGGTTTATTGTAAATAACTTTTATACTGTTCAGATATGATCCTTATCTTTAGTATGTTCCAGGATTTCATCATGGAGAGAGTTGAATTTTGTTTTATCTATAGTCATTGAGAGGATAATGTAATTTTATTATTGATCCTATTAATGCTGAGCTGTTTATTGATTTGTGTGTTTTCAGCCATTCTTGCATCCCTGTAATAATACTAAATTGATATCATGATCTTCTTAATCTGTTGTTGAATTCATTTTGAAACTAATTTTTGTGTGTATATTTGTCAAAATATTGATGTATAGTTTTCTTTGGTTTTGTCCTTTGACGGGGGGTGGGGGGATTGGATATCAAAGTTATCAGTGAGTTACATCATCAACTCCTTTTCATCTCTAAATCTCTTACTTTGGTCTCTCTCTCTCTCTCTCTCTCTCTCTCTCTCTCTCTCACACACACACACACACACACACACACTTTCTCTCTTTCTCTTTCTGATTAGTCTCAGTTAGTTAATGGTTCTTCTGTCCTATGAGCCTTTCTTTCATTGACCTTTGTGTTATTTCTTTAGACTTTATCTTAAATTTCAGCCCAGATCCTTATAATTTCTTTCTTTCCTCTGGGTTTTGCATTGACTTTTTCTTATTTTTCTAAGACTTTGAGCCCTACCTATCATGTAAGAAATAATCAAAATCTCTCTTATTTTAAATTGCTGTCACTAACAGCTCTAAAGTTTAGAGGATATTTTAAGAACTTCCTTATCATATCCTACAGAATCTGTTACTTCCATTTTCACTTGTTTTCAGGAATTTTAAGCTCCTTTTATTTCCTCAAATACTTCAATTATTCAAAAATTATTAAGTCAGAAATATTGGTAACTGCTTATGATCCTAGCACTAAAGGATGAAGATTACTATGAGTTTGAGGTATTCCTGATCTATGGAGCAACATAGGGTACACACTGAGACATTGTCTCAAAATATTGAAATAATTATTGTTTGTGAAGTTAATTTGTGGCTTCATCCCATTTTTAGATTTGAGAAATTACCCCTGTTTTATTTCATTTAATATGAATTGTCTTAATGATACATAACATGATGTGTTTTAGACAGAGTCCCACAAGATGCTGTAAACAACCATTTATTCTATAGTAGTTGAGGTATATATTTTATAATGGTGTCAAGTACACTTTTTTATGCTATAGTGTAGCTCTGAAGTTTCTTTTATGATTCTGGTTTATATTACTTTTACATTAGAGAAAGTAGAGTATAGATGTTACTTGCTATTGTTAAATAGGGACATACCTGTTATTCTGCCTTTTTATCCAGTTGTGCTTGTTTTATATGATTGAATGCACCAATATTTACCCATATATGTATTTATAATCCTATCTTTTGATGTGCTATTTCATCTGCCAGTATGTAATGACCATTTTTAAAAATTTTATTCTGGCCTACATAGATGGAAATAAATTTACTTTGTCATATATGAATAGAGCTTCATGCTTGATTCTGAATTCCATTTGCTTGGAATATAATTTTCCATTTTTTTACTTCCAATCTATGTTTGTATTTTCTGGTGAGGTGTGCTTCTTGCAGGCAGCAAGCAGTAAATCTCAAATTTTAATTCAGTAAGCCTACCTGTGACAAAATTGGAAAATTAACATTAATATTCAAGGTCACAATGGGAAGCTGTACTTATTACTGTCATTTTCTTTTCTCTATATAATGTTCTGTTCTTGCCTAATTTATCACTTGATCTTCTACTGAGATTTATTGTTTTCTCTGCTTTTCTAACTGTGAGTCCTTATTCCTCTGTAGAATCCTGTGTCTCCTGCAAATCTATTTATTAACCACTATTTGCTTTGGTTTTTACTTATCTTATTTATCTTTCTTTCAAGTTTCTGAAGGACAACTTTATCAAATGACAGTAATCTAGGTTGACAGTTACTTCTTTTAATGCTAGAATTACATCTCTCCAAGATCTCAAGACCTTTAAAAATTCTGTTGAGAAACCTACTGGCATCCTGATGGCTTTGGCATTGTAAGTAAGTTGGTACATCATTTATTCTTTGTATCCTGACATTAAGTGTAATATGATGTTGGGAGGTTGTGATTATGTCTATTTGGGTTCTAAAGACCTTCTGCATCTAAATGTCCACATCTTTGCCAGCCTTTCAGATGTTGCTGAAAAAATTTTTTATATCCTTATTCTGTACCTCAACACCTTTTTCTCAGATAGTTGTGTAAATTTGGTCTTTTAATTGTGCCAGAGAGGTCTTGCATGGTCTGTTCATAAGTGTGCTTTTAAGTTCTTATGCTTTTATCTTTGCTACAGGCTTACTGTTCTATTTCATCAATATTGTCTTCAGTTTCTTAAAGTGATTCTTCCACCTGATTTGATCAATGTGAATAGTTTGAGTCTGGAACTGAGTAGAATGGCTTTCAAATAAGACAATATGGAATCAGACTTCTTTTTGCTAGAGTTTTATATCTAATATATAAGCTCCAAGAATTCTTAGAAACATCTTGAATGGAGCTGTTATATATTTGGGGATCAGAGGCCTTTATGTGAAACCTACATGAAGAATGAGCAACAAACTCTTCTAAAAAGAAGGGACACACCGTGCTCCACATTTTAAAATGCCTATAAGCACGGTTTGCAGATGCCTAGTTTCTGTATGAAACTGGGAGTGCTCTAGATCCCAAACCTCTTTCTCTGAGATTATCAGTCTCAAAGACTGCACCCTTTTCTAGGTCTCTGATCTAAATTTCACTGCATATAATGTTCACATAGATTTCTTCAATGACCTTTTACTATGGCCACCCTGAAATACAAGATAGGTGCTGGCAGGAACAGTGTGACAGTACTTGTCTCTACTTCATGAGAAGGGACAATGTAGTAGTGACTTGTATATCCCAAGGGAACATACCTGTGCATGATCCTGTTAAGATGGCACCTCAGTATAGTGTTACTATTTTGATGTTGCTTGCCAGAGCACTTGACAAGAAACAACACACTACACCAATCAAGATTAGCTGGGTTCAGACTGTATTTCTGTTCTTCATCCATCTGTACCACATTCCTGCCCATGTCTTTCCCTTTTTGCTATCCTGTTACTGCTCCCTTCTGTCCTTCTGCCTGGCCACAGGAGACTCAGCACTAAAATACTACTTTTTTTCTCTTTTTGGATAACCAGAGTGAGTCTTTCCTAGTCTCTGTCCATACCACTTGAATGCAACCCTTCAGTCATCCATCTTGGTGAGATATGGTTTCTATCTATTTTGATTCCCAGGTGCTGAGAAGCCAAAAGAAAAAAAATGCTTCTAATTTATCATCTTATTTCCTCCAGTAAAGCTCCTCCAACCTCTCCATGTGCACTGTGGCATAAATATGCACACACATGGCACATGTGTATGTGTACAAACACATACATTTATTTCTCATTAGCAAGTAAGTAAGGGTAAAATGCAATCTTTTAATGTAGACAGAGGTAAATCTCCCAAGCCATTATGCAATGTAATCATACATTTCCATCTTCTAGAAATGTCTGAGAGATCTAGTTCAATTACAACCTCTCTAGCACTGGACGTATGTCTTTCTCAGTTTCTCTGGTGTCTGCACAGTGATACTTCAAAGATTTTTCACTTTCATTTTCCTAATTGCCAATGAAGAACATGCTTGTTACCCATTCATAAATCTCTGTAAAGTGCCTAGTTAAGTCTTGCATATTTTACACTTTGAATGGTTTGATTTTTTTTTTTTTAATTGCATTGTAGGGATACTATTCCTGCCCTGGCTTCTCGTAAGATTCAGTAGGTTTTATACTGCTCTATCTTCTGATGCAGACAGGTTCAAGGCCTAGTATATTATTTGGTATGGTAGCCATTTGGTAAGACTGATGCTGTAATTGAGAGTGGTAAGTTTTTTTTGTTGTTGTTGTTGTTTTGTTATTTTTTAATCTAATGCTTTTCCTGAAAGACAATGGCTCTCAGTGGAGGCCTATCTGTCTGGGTTTACCACTACATGTTTGCTAGAACATTCCCTAGATTTGCTCATCATCATTCAACCAGATGTGGGTTGGATACCAAGATTTATCGCAGTTGTTAAAGAGACTTCAAGTTTGTTTGTAAAAATATCCTGAGCCATATCTCATTTTTTCTCCTTAAAGAGAAATGGAAACATTTGTACTTGAAGTTCACATATAATCTGTATGCTTCTCTAAGTAAAGTTACTTTGAAAACTACTTTAACCTTGAGTTAATACTTCTGTGTAGCAGCTTATGTAGCAGACAGACTTTGTGACCAGGAATGTTGTCTTTTACTTCATAGTTCCTTGAACTATAGAACCACATAGAGCCACATATAGAGCCACAGAATATGTACTGTGGAAGCTATCGGCTTAAGAGCCTTTATTACAGCCAGAAGAGGGGAGTAAGCAAACAGTTCTGTCCAGTTACTTAATAAATCCCTAATATTTTCTCTTTGAAGAGAAGTCAAGGTGTGGAATTTGTGTTATAACTAGAGGGTTACAGTACTAAATAAGAATGTTCATGGGATAAGAAAGTTTTTACAAGCATACATATGTATGGAAACATGCTAGTACCATTCCTCCTTTTAGAGGTGGCCCGATTCCTTAGTAAAGACAGGGTATAGGTCTGATCACCTGTGAACATGCTAATTGGGGTGGCTTCCTATGGAGAGTGTGTACAGTAGTTTCTTTGTTCCTTGGGAAAGTGTTGAAGTTTAATTCCCACCCACCATTCATCAAAGAGAATACACATTTGAACTGAGGAGATGTCTGAGTGAGTAAAGTACTTGCCATGCAAGACGCAGGCAAAGTTTGAATCCCCAGAAACCATACCTGTAATGTCAGTGCTACTACACTGAGAGTCACCTACAGTCACCTACAGTTACATGAAAAGCAGAACTAGAAGAATCCCCAGAAACAGGCAGGCCAGCTAGCTTGGTGCACAGAAGTGAACAACAAAGAGACCCAACTCACACTAAGGTGAAAGGCAAGGGTGAATACCAGAAGCCGTCCAATCTCTACATGTGCACTGTGGCACAAGCATGGCACATGTGTATGTATAAAAACATACACGCATTCACATGCACATACACACATGCAAAGAATATACTTTCCCAATACTATGTATTTGAGTTTTCAAGATAAGAAGTTTTAGTTTAGACAAAATATCAACCCCCAACAAATAATGTAGGATCTATAGAATAGTCTATCATCCTAATGTTTGGAGAGCCCATTGGTAACTTTTAGAGTTTCCATGTACAGGAAAGGAGAAATTGGGTTTCAGGGGGAGGAGGATGTTCAGATCCTTTGGACCTCAAGATTACCTTTTGCTCTAGTTTGGATCCTCCATGTTTCACAAAGATCCATGTAGTAAAAAATTGTTCCTTAGGGTGACCCCTTTTGGAGGTCATGGTGGAGACTTAAGAGGTGGGACCTACCAGGAAGTCTCCCGGTCCTTGGAGATATTCTTTTGAATGGGTGGTACAATCCCAGTCCCTATGTCTGTTCCTATTTCACTCCCCAGTCAGGTGATAGGTCTGCCTCACCTTGTGCTCCTATCTTAATGAGCTGTCACAGGCCTGAAAGCAACAAACCTATCCTGTCATGGAAAAAAACCGAAGAAGGCATTAGCATTTCTCTTCATAAGTTGATTACTACCGGTATTTGTTATAGGAATATCCTCTGACTCTGGGGACCTTATCAGCCTTTGTCTTTACTTCCTCATCTTAGATTATTTCTCGTAATTTCCCTAGGGTCCATGATGGGAAAAATACAGCTAGATTCTTTACCACATCTCCAACAGCAGTGAGAACACTTCAGTGGGGAAGTTGAAGAACGCTTGGATTTTCATCCAGGTTCTGGCTGTCGGAGATCTCCATTTTTTTGTTGCTATGGGTGGAAGAGATTAGTGAGCTTGGAGCTTAATACAAGATACTGACATGAGAAAAAAGTAGGAGATGCTATGCTTGGCTTACTCAGAGAAACTGCAGTTTTTACATCTGTCGTCTGAGAATTGTAAAGCTTACTTCATAAGAGCCTACAAAAAGATTGGCTTCCTTACCCAGCACTGCTGGGGAGTTTTCTTTGCCTAACCACTTGCTTTTTGCTCTTCAAGTTTCTATCAATGTGAACTATGATCTCTTTTCTCCACTCTGGAGCAATGCACTTGTTGTAAATAATTCTAAGATGTACATTTATTTATTTATTTATTTATTTATTTATTTATTTATTTATTTTTTATTTATCTCCTTCTTTCCTTCTTCCTTTCCTCTTCTTTTCTTTTTAATTTTTATTTTGTGTATATTGGTAATTTGACTGCCTGACTGTATGAGTGTTTCAGATCCCCTGAAACAGGAGGTACAGACAGTTGTGAGCTGCTATGTGGGTGCTGGAAATTGAGCCTGGGTTTGTTTTCTTTTTCTTTCTTTCTTTCTTTCTTTCTTTCTTTCTTTCTTTCTTTCTTTTTTCTTTCATTTTTACTTGTTCACTTTATATACAGCTTACTGTCTCCCTGCCAGTCACCTCCTCCCACAATCACTCCACCTTCCTCCCTTCTCCTCTGAATGAGTGGGGAACCCCCTGGTATCCCCCAACCCTGGCACTTCAATTCTCTGCTAGGTTAGCCACTTTCTCTCCAACTGAGGACAGACAAAGCAACCTAGCTAGAAGAACATATCCCATAAACAGGTAACTTCAGGACCCACATGAAGACCAAGCTGCACATCTACTATGTATGTGTAGGGAGGCCTAGGTGCTGTCCGTGTATGTTCTTTGGTTGGTGTGAACCCAGCTTGGTTTTTTGGTTTGGTTGTTTTTTTGTTTGTTTGTTTGTTTTTGTTTTTTAGAAGAGCAACTACTGAACTATCTCTCCAACCCCTTTTGTTTTTTTAAAAAATCTTCTGCTATTATGTCCATAGAAGCTCAGAAGTGGTTCATGGTAATAATATAACTCACATAAATGAGAAGCAGATTTATTTTGTAAAGAAATTTGAGGGCGATCTGCAAGTGGGAGACACACTTTGTCTCTCAAATATTGTAATGTCCTTGAGAACTGTATCCGAAGCCTGTGGTTGGTGTTTCCTAGTGCCAGCGAGGCTCTGGTTCAGGTCTAGCTGAGATGGGAGAGGTTTTTGTTAGTACCTACAGATTGTAGTACAACATGATACATTTAAAACTTTGTAGTGCACGTGATACTTTTAAAATCAGCCTTTTGGCAGTCTACACCAAGATTTTAAAAGAAAGAAAGGAAAAGGGAAGGAAGGAGGGAAGAAGAAAAGAAAGAAGGATGGAAGGGAGGGAGGGAAGTAGGGAGGAACCCACCCATTTATAACTTAGGGCCATTTACAACAAGCACATTGTTCCAGAGTGAGAAAAGAGAAGACATTTCCCTTTACTAGAAGCTTATTATAAATTACAAGAACTCTCAGTAGGAAAGGGTCGGAGTTTCTATCATACAATTGGTAATTTGGAGTTTATTAAAATTTCAGGAGGGGAAGGTGGCTCAGCAGAGAAAGTGAATTCTATGAGCTTGGGAATTCAGATCACTAGACCCTACATACACTGTGGGGGTGTGTCAGCCCATCTGCAATTCCAGAGCTCAAGGACAAGGGTCCCCTGGAGCAACTCCTCCTAGATTAGCCCATATTAGCAAGTTCTGGATAATGCAAGAAACTTCAGCAAATATGATGGAAAGTGATAGTAAGCTTTCTGATGTCATTTTCATGCATTGGTGTGCATCCATGTATACATCCACTACCCAAACACTTGCACACATATAAACAACACATACACACACACATGAGAATTACACACACACACACACACACAGAGAGAGAGAGAGAGAGAGAGAGAGAGAGAGAGAGAGAGAGAGAGAGAATCATTCCCCATAGGAGCAGACCTGTCTTTCTGCTTCGGGTAGAACTTGGCATGTACAATTGATGACAAGTATTCTTGGTCTTCAGTTCCCCTTACCAAAATTGGAGGCTTTTGGAATGCCCCATGTCTATGGTGACTGAACAGAACATTTGCATCATTACTGATCTCTCCTTTGACTGGCTTACTTGGGGAGTTAAGAGAAGAGGGAAGAAGGAAGAGAGTGATGAGAGGAAATGCAGGGGCCCACAGGGAATGCCATGGCCTTTGCTCCAAAGCATTAGCATTTGTTTATTCTGCTTCGTAAAGATTGTAAGGGCAGAAGGAGGTGTAAAGTGACCAGTCTCTGACTGAAACTGGAGGAGACAGTAAAGGACACTGTTAGATGCTCTGTGTATCCAGTTGTTTTGATGTGAACAGTATCAGAGGAAACTGAACTGTAGAAAATCAGTCAAACGTCCAAGTGTGCACATGTTATCTGCACCCAGATGAAAGGGTGGGGGTGACACATGCACTCCAGGAGACCCTTTGCTTTTTCTCTGTAATCTCACCCCACCACAGATCACGTTTATCCAGACTTTTAGCACCACAGATATGTTTTACCTGCCTTGAAGTCTATATGAATGAACTCAGAGTATAAGGTCTCCATGTCTAACCGCTTTTTTTTACTGTTCTGTGGGTTTTGTCTGCAGTGTTGCAGGGAACGGCAACTGATTGTTGTTCTGTGAACCACATTTTCCACTGACTGGTATAGCTTTTCATTGATTCTATTGCTGATAGATATTTTGATTGTTTTTGTAATAGGGCTGTTAACATTCACATTGCCTGGATCTAATTTATGAATATCTGTTAGTAAGTATCCATCTATAAGATTTATATCTATTTACCTCATACCTGTAGTCCCAGTACTCAGGAGGCTGAGGTAGGAGGACCAGCATAGGGAATATAGGCAGCTAACCCTGCCCCCAGATCAACCAAAACAACAAGAAGCAGCTGTAGTCTCTCAAAAGTCAAAGAAACAAAAACATTTTTGTTTTTTTGTTTTGTTTTGTTTTTGTTTGTTTGGTGGATTGGTTGGTTGGATTTTTTTTTTTTTTTTTTTTTGCCATATTTTTTAAAAGTCAGGGCAGAAACATTTCAAAAGTTCCTGCTAGCTGACCAGTCTAAGGGAGGGACCAAGAAGGAGGGGAAGGCTGTGAGCTTTATGTCTCTATGGAGCCCTCAACACTGAGTTAAGTCTTAAAAATGTTAAAATTTGCTGAATGATTCATGCCATCCACTAATTGCTTTGATCTTTAAACTCTACAGTTGAAAGAGACAGAAAGTGGAAACTCCTTGTGCTCAGATCCACACAAATTCTCTGTGGAGACAGCAGATCTGGAACTCCAGGGTATCTTCAGGAACAATCCTCCTCCATTTACAGAATGGGGTTAGTTTGGACAGATTTGTACGTTTGCGAGCCATGGTAGTTCAGGTTCTCTGTAGCTTCCTACTGTAATTTTCTGGAAAGTTATAAACTCATGCTGAGATGTGATGTTTAGGTAACACACACACACACACAGAGGGAGACAGAGGGAGAAAGAGGGAGTGGGGAGAGAGACAGAGTGTGTTTTCTAAAACATAAAATAGCCTATCAATAACTTTTTATGTTGATTTTTTTCTTTCAGTGTGTATGTGTGTTGTTGACATGAATACATGTCCACATGTGTGAGCAGGTAATGAATGTGTGTGAGTGTGTGTATGTGGAGTCCATAAGACAACCTAAAGTGTCAACCTCCTTGGCATCTACCTTGCTTGAAGGAGAGTCTCTCATAGGCAAGGCTGGCTAGCTGGACAGCCTCAGAGGGCCTCCTGTCTCTGCCTTTTAGGCCCTACCACTATATCCTGCTTTTTTTTTTTTTTTTTAAAACCTGGATTCTGGAGAATCACACTATGTCCCCACACTTTTATGGCAGACACTTAACCAACTCAGCTATCACACCAGAAATAATGACATCATATATTTATTAAGTTAGACATATTATTAGAATTTATCTCACCTATTTCATTTGACATAATTATGGAAGCTGCCCAATATTTAAGTGATTTTGTGGGTTGTACTATGCTTCTGTTGTGTGTCTAGATCAGTATATCATCTTGTTTATACTGTTCAGTCTGGAAAACAATTGTGCCCCGTGGGATTGGGGGAATACTACACATGTGCATCCTTTCCATGCCTACTCATGATTCCACCATACATGTGGGCTTTGTTTGCTATAACCTTTACCTATTGCTGTGTCATAGTTGTTACTAACAGATTAGTAGACATTTATTAAGTGCAAATTGTATACAGAGATAAGAGACATGTTCTATGGTTATGGCCTCTTGATGAAATCAAGGCCCCCACACAGTTTACTTATTCATTCATTCAATTAAAAAATATGGAAGGTTTTGGTTATCTTGGCAACAGACCATGCACTGGGGATTTGGTGGTAAGCAAAGCATGGCCTTTGGCAGGAAGTAGCTTAGACTCAAATGAGATGGAAAGATGAGACAAGCAAGTGAGTTCAAGAAAGTGCAGGCCCTGGGGACACAAGAGGCTTAATGGAGTATGGCAGTGTGGACACTTTTGACAGATGCCCTTCTACTTCACTGGTGGGTTTTTTTTTCCTTCCTGAAATAAGCCCATTTACTTTATACCAGGAAATTAGCTTCAGGAAGACACTAGGAAGGCTTAGCATGCATATGTAAACTTAACATGCATATGTAAATCAGCTGTTAAAGAAGTATCCTTTTGCTTGAGGCCTTGGATGCCTTTCCAGATGCCAAGGTGGAGAATCCAGCCATTCTAATAACTTAGTAATAGATCTAGGATGGGTTTCTTAAAGGAAGCTGTGCCCTTTTCTCAGCTTGCTCCTGTAAATGCCCTCCACAAGGCATGTAGAACTGTCTTGTATGAGTCAGTGACCCCCAATTGTTAAAAAGCCTCCCAAGCAATCGAAGAAATAGAGATGCACAGATATATTAAGATAATTATTTGGGGTGGTAGGAACAAAACCATGTGTTATTCAGTGTATGTGGCCGAGACAGTTCACGCCAATCAGCTGCTGCCTTGTAAATGAGGCTGCACAGACAGAAAACAGAGAGACTTGGTGTATGAAGACTCCTTGACATATGTGAATTGGTTATCTATCTGGAAAGAATTATCTCTACTGATGTCAAAATACACCTAGCTGTGGGATATTTAGTCCTAACTGGGACATCTACAAGATAATTTCTACACCCAAAGCTGGGAGAAAATCATAAGAAGGGGCAGAGGAAATTTAAGTGGCAGAGGACCAGGAAATCTGCTATGTGATTGTCTCCAGAGTTGATAGGGAATTTATACTCATGATAATTCAACAGGATGTCCTAATCAAGACCCAAAGAAGACATCGATAGAAATTTCACAGCCTGGCCTCTAGAAAAAGAACTTCAGGGAATTAACAACTCCTGAGACAGAGAGAGAGAGAGAGAGAGAGAGAGGATTAGATTTCCACAGGGATTTCCCTCATTGGTTGTGCAATACTAAGTGATCCATCCAAAAAGATATGCAGCCATTACTCAAGATACACAGTAGGTTGTAGTTATATATAGTACATAATGAAAATAATTAAAGAAAAAGAGGCAATGAATTTGAGAAGGAGCAAGAAGGAGGTAGCATGGGAGATGTTGGAGGGATAAATGATGTCATCTTTTAATTCAAAAGAATTGAAAGTGAAAAGGCATCTGTATTCCTATTATAGCAACATCATGCCACCATATCTGTAGATCTAACATTGAATGAAAATTTTGAAATAGGCCCAAACTAACAAGAATAGCAGGGCCCTGTGATTCCTTTTCCCTAACCTAAATAGTTAAAAATGCCTGTCAGCAGGTTTGGGCCCAGTTAATTAGTTACAGAGGATGTGGAGTTACAGGACATAAGCCTATTGAATCATCCAAGGAACTGGCTGGCCATAAAAGATAAAAAGTATGCAAGGACATCCTTAAAAGAACAGAGATATGTCCAAATGAGTAATGGGCCATCTGGTGTTCTTCCACCCTTCCCCCTTTTGGGCCTGCCACAGCCTGCTGATGTTCAAAAATGTAAAGCAACAAATCATGTGTACCCCCATGTGAAAATCTCCCACTTCCCCCACCCCTTGCCTATAAAAGTCCTAAACCTTTGGGCCTCTGGGTCAGCTCCTCTATCTCCTGAGTGAGATACGTGCTGACCCAGAGCTCTGATATTAAACTGCCTCATGTGTTTGCATCAAGCTGGTCTCTAGTGAGTCCTTAGGTGCGGGCCGTCCTGAGACTTGAGTGGGGATCTCTCTTTGGGGGTCTTTCAACATCATGCTAATATATCTGTAGATCATCATCAATTACTTCCTTGTGAACACCTGAGGTCATCATATGAACAGAAGAAGCTGTATGCCTTTTTCACTGGAATTATTGCAGTTCAGATCTTTGGCCTCCCATGACACATCTTCTTAGATGCTTACTTCTAATTGTATAGTTAATATTACAGAGGACCACACATACATTAGTTAGGTGTTGAGAGAGCAATTAGAAAGTAGATGGAATTTCAAATCTGTACAGATATAAATATTAGTATCTTTAAAATTTAGTGTGAAGTTCAGTGTGATATAAACTCTAATGTAAGAAATTATTTGAATTTTTCATTTTATTCAGCGTATGCTAATTGTACACAATAGTTTTCATCATGATATTTCAATACACACATACAAGGTACTTCACCATCCTTCCCTCCCATTATCTTTTCCTAATCATTTTTCCCCATGATGCTCTCTCTCTCTCTCTCTGCACCAAGCCTCAAATCCACGAACTGTCAAATTTTGAAAAAAAATCTAGACTCAAGGAACACATTATTTTTGTGCTTCTTAATCTGAGTTATTTAACATAACATAATGATCTCTAGTCGTATACATTTTCCAGCCATCAATACAATTTTAGTTCTCCATGGCTGGATAATATACCACACTGTCTTTACCCATCTCCTTGCGCATTTGTGGGTACCTAGACTAATTACACAGCTGGCTGTTGTGAATAATGCCAACATATACGTTACTGTGAAAATAGCTCTATTGTATGCTTTTATTACTAAGATATATACCCAGGAGCTGTATACCTGGATCATATGCTATTTCTAGTTTTAGTTTTGTGAGGACCGTCTATACTTATTTTCCTGGGGCTATACTAAGTTACATTCTAGTCCCTCACATCCAGTTTCTTCACCATATCCTCACAAGCATTTGCTGTTCCTTCTTGATGACAGTGGCTGTAGGAACATGAGCCTTTCCTGGTGGTTTAAAGATGATAATTTTTTTCATGTTTTTATTGGCCACTTGTACTTAATCTTTTCAAAAGCATCTGGTCAGTTCATTTATCAAATTATTGATCATATTACTGTGGAGTCACATTTTTGACATTTCTTTTTGTATTTTGAATACTCATCTGTCAGATGGATAGAGCAAAGATTGTACCACGCATTGTGGGCTGTCTCTTCAGCTGATTGTTTTCTTTGCCATAACGAAACTTCCTAAAATGTCATTTGTCAGTAGCTGCTATTGTTTCCTAACTACTGGGGTCCCTTTCAGAAAAATTTTGCCTATGCCCATCTCTTCCTCTAACAGTTTCAGAGTTTCAGGTCTCACATGAAGGCCTTTGTTCACATTGAACTGATTTTTATTGGTGAAAAAAAGTAGATCTAGTTTCATTCTTCTAGGTACGAATATTCATTTTCTGAGAGCACAGTTAGCTCAAACGGAGATCTCTCCTCCACTGTATGCTGTTGACACTTTGTCAAAGATGAGGTGGCCATAGCTGTGTGGGTTTCTTTCTGATTTGTTCTATTTTATTTCAACTCTGTATACATGCCTTTTTTCGCACTGGCATCTTGTTTTAATTGCTATGGCTCTGTAGTATAACCTGAAATTTGGTATTGTGGTACCCCACTCTTGTTCTTTATGATCAAGGTTGTTTTCACTATTCAGAATATTTCATATTCTCATGTACATTTCAGGGTCGGCTTTTCTAGTTTTGTGTGGAATGCCATTAGAATTTTGAGAAAGATTAAATGGAATCTATAGATTGTTTTTAGTAATATAAGTAATGGAAGGTATTTCTGTCTTCCTTATCTTAGAAGTCTTTTACTACTTTGGTTATATTTATTCTTAAGGTTTTTTGGAAACTTTTATGAATGACATTTCATTCATTTTTTAGCACAATTTTTGTCATTGGCTATTGGTATGAAAGTTACTCATTTTTGTATCTTGATGATGTCAGATAGTAGAATTTTCTGACACAGTCTTTAGGGTTTTGTGGTAGTTTGATTATGCTTGGCCCATGGAGTGGCATTATTGTGAGGTGTGGCATTGTTGGAGTAGATGTATCCTTGGTTGAGGAAGTGTGTTATTATAGGCGTGTGCTTTAAGACTCTCCTCCTAGTTTACTGGAAGCCAGTCTTCTTCTACCAGCCTTCAGATCAAGATGTAGAACTCTCAACTTCTCCTACATCATGCCTGCCTAGAAGCTGCCATGCTGCCACCTCAGTGATAATGGATTGAACCTCTGAACCTGTAAGCCAGCCCCAATTATATGTTGTCTTCTAAGAGCTGGTCTTGGTGTCTGTTCATAGCAGTTATACCATAACTAAAACAGACTTTGTGTTGGTTTATTTAGTTGATTAGTTGACTGGTTTGTCATAGATTTAAGGTTGTTCAGGTGGCCTTAAACCTCATATAGATGGCCTTGAAATTCTGATTCTTCTGTATAGCTTCCCAAGTACTCAGATTATAGGTATTTGTTATCATGCCTAGTTTATGTTGTAGACCTCTAGAAAAAGAACTAGGATCTTTTTCTCTTTGATGAATAATTAATTTGATGAAACTGTGACCCACAGGAACAAGGCAGGCACTGGAGAACATTTTTAGAAAGAGGTGAGTGGACCTAAGTGAGGCTTTGATGGGTAGGCTATGTTCCCTTATTAGCAAGTAACTCTTGCTTATGCATAGCCTTTGAAAGTCTCTGAGGAGGCCTATGGAAGCGATGAGTGTACTCCTGCCTGTCAGAAAGCTACGGTCGTGACTACACAGTGCACAAGGAAGCCTTTCTGGAAATCCTGGTTTGTAAAATTTTGCTTTTATTTTTATTTTAGAAAATGAAATTGGTTTATAGGAGAAGTGAATGGGACATGTGGAGGAAAAAAAAGAGAAGAGAGCAATTAGCTAAAAATATCACCTGCATTTTGGAGAGCTTGAGATGATTCATTCAAATGGTCTTTGCATCCAACCTTTTAAGCCATTCGTATGATTGAGTGTTAGCTTTTATTGGAGCTGTAACCTCACTGAAACTTTGATAAAAGCTAAAAATCTGCCCACTAACCTAAAAAGAATCACATGAATTAATTTCTCCATTTTACTATTCCATGGGTCCTGAGTAAATAAAGGGCTGATTTATAAGCAGGCTCACAGTTCCACAAACTATAAACTATTTTCCATAATTCTAGACTTGTGCCCCCCACCTCACCCCAAACACACATCAACTACTCTGTTTCAGGCCTTTGACTTAAAGAAGAAGGAAGCACAACCCCTCCTCCTCTGTGTAGCTCTCTGCTAGGTACCCAACATGGAGGAACAGAGGCTCTACAGAACTTTGGAGAATGGAAGAAACCATAGTGTCATATGCAGAATACGAAGTTCCAGGTCACCAAGACCCCCAAGAGCTCAGCACTTGCCTCAGAACTCAGCTGTTCGCTTTCTGTTACTTAGCATGTAGAGACACTGAGCTCTGCTACAGAGCAGTGTTTCAGGAGAGTCATGGAAGTCTTGATCTTATTATCACTTTACTGTCAAATTAAGGACGAGGAAAAAAAGAGGCTCTTGGTAAGAACTAGACAATGTGAAGAAGTTGATAAGATATGCCCCACAGCAGTCCTTCCTGTGTAGTAGAAGTAACTTGGACATGATGTTGCTTATTAACCAAATTTCAACAATAATATTAATAATATCTCAATAGCATAACCCTTCTACTGACAGTTTCTATGTTCATTATACACAGGTGGCTATATCAGGTGCTTGACTGAATAAAAAAATCACTGGATTTTCTAATAGTAGATAGCATTGTTCTCGTCTTCTAAGGGAAACTGAGGCCTAGAGTACTCAATAAACTTGCCTATGCTATTAATTCCCAAACCTATTAATTTTTCCTACATTTCTCTAATACCTATTAGAGCCAGAAGGAACGACAGAGGAGGCCACATTATATTAGAAATATAGAGGTCCCTGGAGGTAGAGGCTGGCCAGCACCACATGGCAACCTAGCAGCAGAAATGAATACTGCTCAGAAATGTGGCTGCAGTTTTTTTTTTCAGAAAGTAGGGAAGTCAGGCAAAGCTACTTAAAAATGATTTTGGTATGCAAAGACCATCTGTGACTCGGGCTGAGAAGATGGATCTGTAGGAACTGTAGGTAAAGCATTTGCTGTGTAAATGTGAGGACTCCCAGAACCTGCATAAAGTTGGGTGTGATAGTACATATCTGCAATCCCAGCTTTTGTATAGTGAGATGAGCGGCAGAGACAAGAAAATCCCAGAAGCTCTCACCCCAGCTAGACTGGTGTACATACCAGCGAAAAAGACTCTTTATTATACAAGGCAGAAAGTGAGGACAACCCCCATGGTGGATCTCTGACCTTCATGCATGTGCTACACTCACAGCAGAGCTTGCACACACCTATAGATTACACACACACACACACACACACACACACACACACTTTAATGAAATAAAAATTTTTAAAGATTATTTGTAGATTGTCTGGCTGTGTTGTAACAAGTACAGTAAAAATTAAAAACAGTGTTTCTTGGTAAGGTTCATTTGTATGTGTTGACAGTGAAGATGCTGAGAGTCAAAGGAATGCCACTGTGAATTTATATTCTTATGCATGGGTCTTACTAATATGCAGCTCACTTCACAGTCCTCACATCATCCACCATGCAGTATGCTCAGTGCTAAGCTGTGGAAACTCATTCCTCTTCTCTTGGATCATCCCAGTGGCATTAGACAGATGTCTGGTCAATTAATTAATAACCTGTAAAGATGAGATAGTGCTGTTTGCCTGACACACTGGTACAGGTGGATGATATGATACAGGGTTCCTAGGTACTACATTAAACTGATGGAGGTAACATTTAAGCTGAAATTTATAAGACAACTGAGACAGTTACATGAAGAGAGAGAGAGAGAGAGAGATGTGAGTGTTTAAGGTGTAACAGTACAATGAAATAGCCTCCTACAGGCAAACTCTGAGATTGCTTGCTTGAGGCAAAGAAGAAGGCAAAGATCACATCATAGGAATAGTCGGGATCCTGATACTGTGGGATTTCCTGGTGCTTTGAGACAGAGACTCATTCTGTTGCCATAGGCTGACCTAAAACTTGTGGCTACTTCCATGTGACTCTCTCTAAGCCAGAGGCATCAGCCTGGATTCTCTTCTAAGTGCAATGGATTTAGAAGTTGGCTCATATCCTTGGTTTAGTGACAGTGTGGACGCAACATGAGATTTTGCACATGCTAGGCAAGTACTTTAGCCTAAGCACAGCAGGAAACAACTGGGAGCTTTAGGCAAGGATACCAGCCGGCTTTGACTTTTATTGTAAGCATTACTCACAGCCAGGGCATAGAGGAAGAAAGAGTAGAATATATATATATATATATATATATATATATATATATATATATATATATATATTGAAGCAACAGCAGTTCATCAGCAAGAGGTGTGTCGTGGGCTCCAGGGACAGCAGCATGGTTGAGGAGAGCTAGATGCATCCTTGTTATTTTTAGCATTGTACTCAGCAGAATATGAAAATGGAGTCAATGAGGGGAAAAGAAAATGAGAATCTAAAAATAAGGCTTGCCACATTCATTGTGCACAGTGGGCTTACTTGAGCTGTTTATCTGCAAGGCTTGTTCCCCAGTGATGTCAAGAAAAGAATTGTTTAAGCTGAGGGTCAGACACTACCTTCATTAGATCCCTTCCCTCTTTTGTATCAGACACAAAGTAGCCAGCTCATACCTTTATGAAAGGGCTACTTTTAAAACGGAGTGTTAGGGCTGGGGGATGAGGGGAAGTAAGGCTCTCAAGGATAGTGTGGTCTCCTGGGTCTCTGAATAGCAGAGAGCCTGTGACCCCCTTGCTTGAAGGAACAAGGAACAGGTGGCAAGTGAGAGTCTGAGAAGGTGAAGAAGCCATACAAAGACTTGGAATGTAGATAGATAAGTATCAGACAGCTAAGCCTGGGCTGAGGGGAAGCAGTCTTTTCTTCCCACCTTCTGAAGTCAAGGTGTTTCTCATTGGTTGAGCCCAACATCAAAGCAGTAGGCAGGGATATGAATTGAGAGAAGTCTACATCTCTGAACACTGGGGTGGAGGAAGCTGGGAAGCAGGCCTACAGGAGGCAGCATTAGAATCCCGTAAGTAAAAGCCATCGCTAGACATGTCATGGGTGCTCATAAGCACCAGTGGAAGAAGATGGGAAAACAGACCGAATCCTCCCACACAGGGCATTTAGCATGTAGCCTGAAAAGACTCCAGCCTATACCATAGTGAGAAGGTAAGGTTTAGAAACAAATCAGCCTCCCATTGAATCATGCTTGCTTTCTAACTGTGTGGTGAGGCAGTTGCTGAATCACCCAGTCTCAGTTTCATTCTTAGGAAAGACCCCCCCCCCCCATAGGTTGCTTGTGTGGAATAAATAAGAAATTCCATTCAGAATGTCTGGCACCAAAGAAAACGCCTAGGAAATGTTAGCATGATCATTCTCTACAAGAGTGGCTCTCAACAAGGGCAATTTGGATGCTCCTCCTCCATATCTTCTATGCTCATGATAACCACCAGTACAGCATATCTGTAGTACTGAGGTAGAGAACCTCTGCCCTGATTTATATTTGTATCTCAATCCTTGGGCCTCTGTATGGCTTGATGCCGCTTCATTTTTACCAGCGTGTGTACATGTGCTCACTTGTGTGTATACATGTATTCACTTGTGTGAGGGTATAGCGCATGTATGCGCACACACATGTGGAAGCTGGAAAAAACCCCAAGTATCATCCTCAGGAACATCATCCAGTTCTTTTTGTGGATCTGACACTTCCATTGGCCTGACGTTTATCAGTTAAGCCAGACTGGCTGCCCAGCAGTATCTCAGAATCTTCCTGTCTCCATCCCCCAGCACTGGGGCTACAACAGTGTGACATCAAGCCTAGTTTTTTTTTAACATGAATTCTGAGATTGAACACACATCCTTCTGCTGGCATAACAAGTACTCTACTGGCTGAGCTGACTCTCTAGCTTCTTGACACTAATTAACTCCAAGACTGCTACCCTTTGCTCACTTCCAGTAACTGTGAGGCTTTTGTCCATTCCATCTCCATTATAAAGCACACACACACACACACACACACACACACACACACACACACACCTACATGTAATACAGCTCCTCCAGAATTTCTTGAGATACTGTCTGTACACCATGCCTTCATGAAGTCACACACATGGGTGGAGGAGAGAGAGAGATGAGATTAGTTCTTTACACTTTAACTGTCCTTTCACTACTTAGAATACAAACACAGCATAGACTCGCAGTCACTGTGAAATGCTATCATTGCCGAAGAGTGAAGCACTTTGTCAAATACACATTATAGATCTGCAAAGCAACAATGATACCTAGATATTTCTAGGGGCACCTCAGAGCCCCAGGGAACAGTGTTTTGGGACACAGTGTTTAGCTATTTCTGCAGCTAAACTCTCTGGTGATTTGCTTTCGGAAACACCCCAACTAGGTCAGTGGAAGTAAACATTCCTTTAGATAAGAACTGTCCTGAAAAATAGTGTCAATGTGTTTTTGCCCTTGTGTACCTCAGGTTCAGTCCTATGAGGCCAAAAGTCATTGTCCTTGGACACAGTGACCTTTCCTGTAGGAGCTGAAGTAGCAGAGTAGGATTCCCATCCAACCAACATGGTTCATGATGTTGGCTATTGATGTCATTCCCTCCAACTTCAGCAAACAGTGACCCTCCTTGTGTGTCTGTTCACTCGTGTGCTGCCTTGTGCGTGTGCTTGTGAAGTGTTTCCTGTGGCTTTTGTCTTAGGTAATTACAGTCTCTGGTCCAATGGAACTCTGGTTGTATAAGTCAGTTGTCAAGTAGGCAAATTGTTAAGTCCTGATTTCAGAGGGTTGCATACAGAATCAGGAAGCCAGGACAGAAGAGACCATCACAATAGTTTTTTTTAGAATTCAGAGAACCATGACAGTAGCAGGGAGAAAGGAGGCTTTCCAGGAAATGACTAAGGAACAGAATTCTAAGGAGAAGGGTCAGCATGGGCAAAGCCCTGATGCAGAGAAGAGAGGAATATGATCAGATGATAGAATTATCAATAGAGGCTTCACTGACAGGAGGATGGGGTTGGGGAGCAGGGGGTTGGGGTTGAGGGGTAGAAGGTGAAGAATGCAAGGCTGAAGCACTCAAGGTTCTTCTAAAGGTAACTGGGGAAGCAGGAACAATGTTTACTCACGCTTAGTTTAACTTAGTGTGTTTTCTATAGGCTGAGAGAACACCTAGGTAGTGTTATAACTCGCTTAACATTTATATCCACCTTGTAAGATAAGAGCTATTTATGCCCATGAAAAAGCAGAGGGCCTACGAAATTGAGAAACCCACTGTTACACTGTTGAACAGCAGGCAGAAGAGACACCATCACAATACTTCTTCAGAACTCAGAGAAAGAGACAGCAGTGGGGAGAGGGGAGGCTTCTGTGAGCTAGTCTTTGAAGGAAGGATTGTAATAACACTGCTCTCTATGCGCTACATGCTTGTAGCAATCTTCTTGGGTCAAACTGTACATCCTGTGTGAGAGATTATCGAAAGCATATCTGCCTGTGAACTCCTTTAAGCATTCCATTTCCCCTAAGCAGGAATGATCCTACATCAGTGGTTCTCAACCTTCTTAAACTGTGAACCTCTAATACAGATCCTCACGTTATGGTGACCCCCCAGCCATGAAAGTGTTTTCATTAGTACATCTTAACTGTAATTTTACTACTGTTATGAATCATAATGTAAATATCGGTGTTTTCTTATGGTCTTAAGGCTACCCCTGTGAAAGGGTCGTTTGACCCTGAGATGGGTTACGACCCACAGATTGAGAACCACTGTGCTACACTGTTACACTACATGTTCTTTCCTAAGATGTCTTCCTGTTGGCTTCCACTCATCACTATTACAGTTATCAGCTACCTTCAGGATAATGCTTCCTCTGTCTCTATCCTATGGTCTTCCCAATCTCAATATATTACTCAACCAGAGGAGCAACAGGAGTCACACGGCCTAGTCCTCTTTGATGAGGAAGGGGGGGGGTGGTGTACTAAGAGGAGACAGAGTATAGTGGGGGGGGTGTACTAAGAGGAGACAGGGTATAGTGGGGGGTGTGTACTAAGAGGAGACAGGATATGGCAGAGGGCACAAACCCCTCTCTATGCTTGAGGCTCCTTTTTTTCTCAAAAAGTTGTCCAGCTCTCTCACATGACCAAGAGACACTGAGAGTCTGGGGACTAGGACCTCTGGATTTCAGGGACACCACTGGCAATGATCTAGTTGGGGACAGAAATGATACTTCTTTTATCTGAATCTATAATCATAAGAAAAAGGATGGCTTGGCCCTCTTTAGAGACTGCTGAAAACAAACAGTCTGGCATAGTAAAATTGATTTCAGGGTCCTGATTTTTCAAAGTGTGAAAGCACCTAACATGAGAAGTATCTGCTTAGGGGTTATTCTAGAAACACGTGTCTATTCATTCAATAGAGCCAGCACCAGGACTTTAGGAGGTGTTGTTAAGTCTCTGTCATCTCAATCACATTCCCGTCAGCCAAAGTCTCATCCACTAGGGTACATGAGCCAATGACTGACTCACTCAGGGAAATGCACCATCACGTTGTGTCCTTCACTTGTATGATGTTGGTGCTAAAAGGACTTGATCTAGTTTTGGAGTAAGGGGAGCAGAAGACAGAAAAGTGGAGGTGAAATCTGATCAGGGATTGGAAGATCCAGTAGGAGTAAGTCTGGTAAGGACAGTGAACATGAGAAACAGCGAGTCTGAATGCATGTGCAGAGCCAGTAGGCAAGCTGACTTCATGAAGGTATGGTGTGCAGACAGTATCTCAAGAAATTCGGGAGGGGCTGTATTACAGGTGTGTGTGTATGTGTGTGTGTGTGTGTGTGTGTGTGTGTGTGTATCAGTGTGCTGTGTGTGTGTTTATGTGTGTATCTGTGTTTGCATGTATGTGTCTGTAAGTATGTGTGTGCATGAGTGTGTGTCCCTGTGTGTGTGCATGTGCATCTGTGTGTGTCCATGTATGTGTTTCTGTAAGTGTGTAAATCTGTGTGTGTATCTGTAAGTGTGTGTGTATCTGTAAGTATGTGTGTGTGTTTATCTGTAAGTGTGTGTGTGTGTTTCAATCTGGCTTCACTAGCTGCTTCACCACACACTGCAAAGCCCGGCTGCAGTACAGATAAGACCTGGCATTCTATGTCCTGTGCTCTGGTCATGCTGAGTCACCCTGATGTTCATCATTTGCTTGAGTGCAATAGACTTCTTCCATGTAAGTAAGCTTTGGAAGGTAAAGTTGCATGATTGCTTCTGTTCAACTGTAGAAAGTGTTCCCTCCAGGCAGGACAGCATCTCCTGGCAGCTTGGGCACGGCACGAAAGGAGTGTTTTACTCAGTCAGGTCTTCATTGGCGCATTTCTGAGAAATGTGCCACCCCTATCATTAGCATAGTCAGCAGTGCACCAAGAAAACAAATGCCATCCCTCTCTCCTCTTAATCTTTCAGAGTTAGCCAAGATCCTAAACACAAAAAGCAGTTGTAGAGCATAGGCTGTGTGGAGCTGAGCCTTAAGCCTATCTAAAACTCCTTGCGTCAGTGGTGTGAACTGTGTGGATTATCTCAGCTTTTAGATTTTATAGACATTTTAAATACTACTAATAGAGTATATTTTTAATTAAGCCTTGGACCATTGAAATTTGCATTAAAATGCCCATTTTTATAAATAAGAAAACCGAGGCTCACAGTCTAGAGTTATTCAACATATTAGTATCTGAAGGAACCACAGCGACCTAGTTATATTTCACTTTGACTCTGCCCCGTGGTCTATTTCAAGCCCTCTTAACAAATGCAGCTAGACTATGAATTGCCCTGTCAATGAACAAAGAGGACTTTGTATAAAATACATTAAAAAAAGAAAAAAGAAAAAAGGAAAGAAATCAATTTGAAGGCTGTAGGTGTAAAGGAATTTTACTACTAAAGTCATTAAGAAAACAATGATTTGTAAATGAGTTTCCTGGGAGAGACGTTTTAATCTTTTTGTTGATATTCTGCTTATTCCAATCCATTCAGCTATTAGCTAATGTGACACAGACAGAAAAGATGTGAAGATATACATTGCGCAAATTCCCTGCCATGCAACAGACACCACAGAATTGTATGTACAGCCATGGCTTCGAATTCTATACCTTTAAAACCAGCAGAAAACAGTGAGCCCACTCATTTTAAAAAGGACAACACAAAGCTGAAAATTGTAACTTAAATGTAATTCTATTATTTTGTCATTCAAGTCAACTCATATCAAGTAAATTAAATATTGTCCCAGTTATTTTAATCTCCAGTTTTCTAAATGACTCTAGATGGATAATACATAATTAATATAGTATAATACCATGATATATAATATATATAAACACACAAATGTATAATACCACATATTAAGACGGAATGACTGGTGCCTTTACTGGAAAGCACACAAGGATTCTTATGATAACATGAAGCTGGTTATGAGACAGTGAAGGATCTGAGTTGTTGCTCTTACAGAGTTACACACACAAGTTTGACAGTAAAGTCTAAGTCAGTACTGACAGACCACACAGGACAACATGGCAGTGACAGAGACAATGGGGACACACAGCCACTTTTGTGGCTTCCCATGTTCCTTGTGTCCCATGGGGCGATATGGTGGAGCCAGGCTGAGAGAGCATGCAGGAGGCCGTGACGCTGAGGGGCCCTGAACTTAAAGAACCCCAATATTATTAGGCTCTCCCTCACACTTGTCTAAGCCCCACTATCATGAGCATCACCTTTATGTTCATAGTTAGAAACCATGCAGAGAGAACTGATCTCTACCTTGCAAGGCAGCTTTGCAGAGGAGTGCCTGAAATCCTAGTCAGGAAAGAATGTTACCTAAAAGACAGCAATGACGATGCCAGTGAGGAGGTGATAACAATAGTGATGGTGATGGCAGTGGTGATGGTGATGACACTAGTGATGGTGATGGCAGTGGTAATGGTGATGGTGATGGAAGTGGTGATGGGGATGGGGATGACAGTAGTGATGGCAGTGCTCATAGTGATGACAGTAGTGAATGTAATGTGAGTGTGATGGTGATGGTGATGAAAGTGATGGTAGTGGTGATGGTGATGGCAGTGGTATTATTGGTGATGACAGTGTTGATAGTGATGACAGTTGATAGTGATGACAGTGTTGATAGTGATGACAGTGTTTATGGTGATGGCAGTGGTGATGGTGATGACAGTGATGGTAGTGGTGATGGTGATGGCAGTGGTAATGGTGATGGTGATGGCAGTGGTAATGGTGGTGACAATGGTGATGACAGTGATGGCAGTGGTGAATGTGATGGCAGTGGTGAATGTGATGGCAGTGGTGATGGCTGCTAACGTTTTGCAAGTTACTGCTCTCCAGATATTATTGTAAGCTCTTTATAATCTCTTTCATCCCTATTACATCTTCTATAGTAGACCCTGTCACCTACACTCACACATAACCCTGCTTGAGACCCAGGGAAGTTAAACAGCCACAACAGGGAGTAACACACACAGAAGACAACATCTGTGTGACATCACCATTATCATCATCCAGTGATTTAATATGATTTCAAATATGTGCATATATCCTGACATTATCATACTGTTTTATTTAGAACTAAATATATTCCACATTGGAAAAATATTTTAAATAAAAATAGAAGTGAATTTTGAATGTATCCATAAAGGTATAATCTCTTTTAGCCAAGATGCCAAGGAAAGTACTTAATTAGTGGAGCACTGGTTTTTTTTTTTTTTTTTTAATTCTTTCTTTTCTCCCTTTTTAAATTGGATATTTATTTATTTACATTTCAAATGTTATTCCCTTTCCCAGTTTCCCCTCTGCAAATACACTATCCCATCTTCTCTTACCCTGATTCTATGATAGTACTATTCCAACCACACACCCACTCCTGCCTCACTGCCCTAACATTCCTCTACATCGGGGCATCAAGCCTTCACGGGATCAAGAGCCTCCCCGCCCATTGATGCCAGATAAAGCCCTGTCAGCTCCTTCAGTCCTTCCCATAACTCTTCCATTGGGGTCCTTGTGCTCAGTCTGATATTGGCTGTGAGCATCCTCATCTGTATTAGTCAGGATCTGGCAGAGGCTCTAAGGAGACACCTATATCAGGCTCCAGTCAGCAAGCACATCTTGGCATCAGCAATAGTGTCTGGGTTTGGTGTCTGCATGTGGGATGGATCTCCAGGTGGGGCAGTCTCTGGATTGCCTTTCCTTCACTCTCTGCTCCACTCTTTGTCCCTGTATTTCCATTAGACAGGAGCAATACTGGGTTAAAACTTTGGAGAAGGGTGGGTGGCCCCATCTTGACTGGAGGGCCATGCCTAACCTCTAAATATGGTCTTGACAGGTTCTCCCTCCCCTTTGTATGGCATTTCAGCTAATGTCATCTCTATGGGTTCCTGGGAGGATCTTGCTTTCCTGGCATCTCAGACTTTCTGGTTGCTACCCCCAGTTCCCCATCCCCCATTGCTACACACATGTGTTCAATTTCCTGACCCTCTGTACATCTTCTGCATCTCCTCCCACACCAATTTTCCCCCTTTTCCCCTCCCCCTCTTCTCTTCCTCTCAAGTCCGTATTACCCTCTACTTCCCTTGATTATTTTGTTCTCCCTTCTAAGCAGGACTGAAGCATCTACTCTTTGGTCTCCCTGACTCTTAAACTTCACATGGTCTGTGAGTTGTATCATGGGTATTCCATGCTCTTTGCCTAATATCCACATATAAGTGAGTACATACCATGTATGTTATTTTGTGACTGAGTTACCTCATTCAGGATGATATTTTCTAGATCCATCCATTTGCCAGCAAAACTCATGAAGTAATTGTTTTTAATAGCTTAGTAGTATTCCATTCATTGTGTCAATGTACCACAATTTCTGTATTCATTCCTCTGTTGAGGGATATCTGGAATGTTTCCAGCTTCAGGCTATTATAAATATGACTGCTAAGAATATAATGGAGCATGTGTTCTTATTATATGTTGGAGCATCTCCTGGGTATATGCCCAGGAGTGGTATAGCTGAGTCCTCAGGTAGTGTTATGTCCATATTCTGAGGAACCTCCAGATTGATTTCCAGAGTGGTTGTACCAGCTTGGAATCCCACCAGCAATGGAGGAGTGTTCCTCTTTCTCCACATCCTCTACAGCATCTGCTGTCACCTGAGTTTTTGATCTTAGCCATTCTGACTAGTGTGAGGTAGAATTCCAGGGTCATTTTGATTTGCATTTCCCTGCTGACTAAGGATGTTGAACATTTCTATAGGAGCTTCTCAGTCATTCAAATTTCTTCAATTGAGAATTCTCTGTTTAGCTCTGTTCTCCATTTTTAATAGGGTTATTTGGTTGTCTGGAGTCTAACTTCTTGAGTTCTTTTTATATATTGGATACTAGCCCTCTATTGGATGTAGGATTGGTAAAGATCTTTTCCCAATCCGTTGGATGCAGTTTTGTCCTATTGACAGTGTCCTTTGCTTTACAGAAGCTTTGCAATTTTATGAGGTCCCATTTGTCAATTCTTGATTTCAGAGCATAAGCCATTGGTATTCTATTCAGAAAAATTTCCCCTTTGCCCATGTGTTCTAGGATTTTCCCCACTTTCTCTTCTATTAGATTCAGTTATCTGGTTTTATGTGGAGGTCCTTGATCCACTTGGACTTGAGTGTTGTACAGGAAAATAAGAATGGATCAATTTGCATTCTTGTACATGTTGACCTCCAGGTGAACCAGCACAATTTGTTGAAAATGCTATCTTTTTCCACTGAATGGTTTTAGCTTCTTTATCAAAGATCAAGTGACCGTAGCTGTGTGAGTTCATTTCTGGGTCTTCAATTCTATTCCACTGATCTACCTGCCTGTTTCTGTATCAATACCATGCAGTTTTTATCACTATTGCTCTGTAGGACAACTTTAGGTTAGGGATGGGGATTCTCCAGATGTTCTTTTATTGTTGAGAATAGTTTTTGCTATCCTGGCCTGGGTTTCTTGTTATTCCAAATGAATTTGAGAATTGCTCTTTCTAACTCTATAAAGAATTGAATTGGAATTTTGATAGGGATTGCATTGAATCTGTAGATTGCTTTTGTCCAGATGGCCATTTTTACTGTATTAATCCTGCCAATCATGAACAAAAGATATCATTCCATCTTTTGAGGTCTTTGATTTATTTCTTCAGAGACTTGAAGTTCTTGTCATATAGATCTTTCACTTGTTTACTTAGAGTCACACCAAGGTATTTAATATTGTTTGTGACTATTATGAAGGGTGTCATTTCCCTAATTTGTTTCTCAGCCTGTTTATCCTTTGAGTATAGGAAGGCTACTGATTTTTTTTTTGAGTTAATTTTATATCCGGCTACTTTGCTGAAGCTGTTTATCAGCTGTCGGAGTTCTCTGGTGGAATTTTTGGGGTCACTTAAGTACACTATCATGTCATCTACAAATAATGATATTTTGATTTCTTCCTTTTTAGTTTGTATCCCATTGATCTTTTGTTTTCTAATTGCTCTAGCTAGAAATCTGAGTACTATATTGAATAAAGAGGGAGAGAGTGGGCAGCCTTGTCTAGTCCCTGATCTTAGTGGGATTGCTTCAAGTTTGTCTACATTTAGTTTGATGTTGGCTACTGGTTTGCTGTATTTTGCTTTTACTATGTTTAGTTATGGGCCTTGAACTCCTGATCTTTCCAGAACTTTTAATGTGAAGAGATGTTAAATTTTGTCAAATACTTTTTCAGCATCTAATGAAATGATCATGTGTTTTTTTCTTTGAGTTTATGTGGCAAATTATGTTGATGAATTTCCATATATTGAACAATCCCTGCATCCCTGGGACGAAGCCTACTTGATCATGGTGAATGATCACTTTCATGTGTTCTTAAATTCAATTTGCAAGAATTTTATTGAGTATTTTTGCATCTATATTCATAAGGAAAATTGGTCTGAAGTTCTATTTTTTTGTTGGGTCTTTGTGCGGTTTGGGTATCAACATAACAGTGGCTTCCTAGAACAAATTGGGTGGTGTTCCTTCTGTTTCTATTTTGTGGAACAGTTTGAAGAGTATTGGTATTTGGTTTTCTTTCAATGTCTGATAGAATTCTGCACTAAACCCATCTGGTCCTCAGCTTTTATTGGTTGGGAGACTTAATGACTGCTGCTATGACTTTAGGGGTTATGGGGCTATTTAGACGGTTTATCTGATCCTGATTTAACTTTGGTACTTGGTATCTCTCTAGACAATTGTTCATTTCATCCAGATTTTCCAGTTTGGTTGAGTATAGGGTTTTGTAGTAGCATCTGATGATTTTTTTAAAATTGCTCAGTTTCTGTTGTTATTTTTCCCTTTTCATTTCTGATTTTGTTAATTTGGGTACTGTCTCTGTGCCCTTCCATTAGTCTGGTAAGGGTTTATCTATTTTCTTGATTTTGTCAAAGAGCAAGCTTCTGGTTTTGTTGATTCTTTGTATAGTACTTTTTGTTTCTACTTGGTTGATTTCAGCCCTGAGTTTGATTATTTCCTGCTGTCTGGGTATTTGCTTCTTTTTGTTCTAGAGCTTTCAGGTGTTCTGTTAAGTTGCTAGTGTATGCTCTCTCCAGTTTCTATTTAGAGGCACTCAGAGCTATGAGTTTTCCTCTTACACTACTTTCATTGTGTTTCATAAGTTTGGGTGTGTTGTGCCTTAATTTTCATTAAATTCTAAAAAAGTCTTTAATTTCTTTATTTCTTCCTTCACCAAGTTATTGAGTAGAGTGTTGTTCCGCTTCCATGTATATGTGGGCTTTCTGTTGTTTTTGTTGCTATTGAAGACCAGCCTTAGCATGTGGTGATCTGATAGAATGTATGGAATTATTTCAATCTTCTTGTATCTGTTGAAGCCTGATTTTGTGACTGATTATATGGTCAGTTTTGTAGAAGGTACCATGAGGTGCTGAGAAGAAGTTATATTCTTTTGTTTTAGGATGAAATGTTCTATGAATATCTGTTAAATCCATTTGAAACATAACTAATGTTAGTTTCACTGTGTTAGTTTCTGTTTTCATGATCTGTCCATTGATGAAAGTGGAGTGTTGAAGTTTCCCACTATTATTGTGTTTGTTGCAATGTGTGCTTTGAGTTTTAGTATAGTTTCTTTTACGAATTTGGGTGCCCTTGCGTTTGGAGCATAGATGTTCAGAACTGAGAATTCTTCTTGGTAGATTTTTTCCTTTGATGTATATGAAGTGTCCCTCCTTATCTTTTTTGATAACTTTTGGATGAAAGTCGATTCTTTTGTTTGTTTGTTTGTTTGTTTGTTTGGATAATAGAATAGTTTGTTTTCATCTAACTTGTTTCTTGAGGCCATTTGCTTGGAATTTTTTTTCCAGACCTTTACTCTGAAGAACTGTCTGTCTTTGACACTGAGATGCATTTCCTGTATGCATCAAAATGCTGGTTCCTGTTTACATATCCAGTCTGGTAGTCTAAGTCTTTTTATTGTGGAATTGAGTCCATTGATGTTAAGAGATATTAAGGAATAGTGATTGTTGCTTCCTGTTATTTTGTTGTTAGAAGTGGAATTATGTTTGTGTGGCCATCTTATTTTTAGTTTGTTGTAAAAAGATTACTTTGTTGCTTTTTCTAGGGTATAGTTTCCTTCCTTGTGTTGGAATTTTTTATTTATTATCCTGTTTAGGACTGGATTTGTGGAAAGATATTGTGTAACTTTGGTTTTGTCATGGAATATCTTGGTTTCTCTGTCTATGGTAATTGAAAAATTTGTTGGGTATAGTAGCCTTGGATAACATTTGCATTCTCTTAGGGTCTGTATGACATCTGTCAGGATCTTCTAGCTTTCATGGTCTTGGTGAGAAGTCTAGTGTAATTCTGATAGGTCTGCCTTTATATGTTACTTGACATTTTTTTCCCTTATTGCTTTTAATAGTCTTTCTTGATTTTGGTCATTTGGTGTTTTGACAATTATGTGACCTAGGAATTTCTTTTCTAGTCTAATCTATTTGAAGTTCTGTAGGCTTCTTGTGTGTTTTTGGGCATCTATTTCTTTAGGTTAGGAAAGCTTTCTTCTATAATTTTGTTGAAGATGTTTACTGGCCCTTTGAGTTTGGAATCTTCACTTTCCTCTATGCCTATTATCCTTAGGTTTGGTCTTCTCATTGTGTCCTGGATTTCCTGGATGTTTTGGGTTAGGAGTCTTTTGCATTTTGCATTTTTTTCAACTGTTCTGTCAATGTTTTTTATGGTATCTTCTGTACCTGAGATTCTCTTTTCTATCTCTTGTATTCTGTTGGTGATGCTTGCATCTATGACTCCCAATCTCTTCCTAGTTTTCTATCTCCAGGGTTGTCTCCCTTTGTGATTTCTTTATTGCTTCTATTTCCATTTGTAGATCCTGGCTGGTTTTGTTCAATTTCTTCCCCTGTTTAGTTGTGTTTTCTTGTAATTCTGTATGGGCTTCCATCTGTTTACCTGTGTTCTCCTGTACTTCTTTAAGGGAGTTATTTATGTCCTTCTTAAAGTCCTCTATCACCATCATGAGATGTGATTTTTTAAATCAGAGTCTTGCTTTTCCATTGTGTTGGGGTATCCAAGGCTTGCTGTGGTGGGGAAACTGGGTTTTGATGATGCCAAGTAGCGTTGGTTTCTGTTGGTTCTTGCTCTTGGCCCCCACCATATGGTTATCTCTGGTGTTAGCTGCTCTTGCTCTGACAGTGGCTTGTCCCTACTGTAAGCCTGTGAGTCAGCACTCCTGGGAAACCAGGAGGTTTCTCTGGGAGGAACTTGGGTATGGAGAGCTGTGGCACAGGGTCAGCTCCAGGCGTAGATGGAAACCAGAAGGATCCTGTCCTAGGCTGCTCCTTGGTTCCTGTGTCCTGAGGGCTCTGGGCGAGTCCCTCGGAACAAAAGTGGTAGTGTTACTTGTGTCAGCACTGTTGGGAGACCAGCTCTCTCCTGGTGGAATTTGGATATGTTGAGCTGTGGCACAAGTTCAGCACTGAACACAGATGGAAAACAGAAGAATCTTGTCCAAAATACTTTTTTAAAACTCTCTCTCTCTCTCTCTCTCTCTCTCTCTCTCTCTCTCTCTCTCTCTCTCTCTTATTTATTTATTGATTGATTGATTGATTGATTGTATACTTTTATGTTAACCAAATCCTTTTCAGGGTTTTATGTGCATCTTTTACATGAAAGGCATTGATGAGCTGTGCAAATGCCAAAGACTTGAGTCCTTCTCACAAAGAAATCAAACACAACCACTGGGTGAAAAGTACAGGTACATGATATCCAAATGAAGAAAACAAAGAGATGTGAGCACTATCTACCACCACCACCAAGGCAACAACAAGAACAACAGCATGTGCTGGCAAAGGGTAATTTCCTGGCTATTTCCTCAGGGAAAGCCAATAGCAGTAGCTCAAACTGATTTTTCTGTAAGGAAAACTTTTGGGCTATGTGGAGATTTAGCTGTGCATTGGTGAGTTTCCATGGATTGTTTCTACTTCCCTCTCCTTTCTCTTTTTCCTTCTTAAAAAAAGACAAAAAAAAATCATGCATCTGATGAAAATGTAAATGTTTGAAGAAAAAGGATGAGTTAAGATTAGAAAATCCTATTTAATTAGCATTTGATCACTACATATTGAATTAATAGTAACTAGTATTTTCATAGCAACTGTTTCAACAGATTTTCTGTCACATATTTTTCAATTCTATCATCTTCTATATTTTTTGAGTTTTTTTCTGTAGCATTAAGTCACATAGGCTTATTAAGTAGTCTTGCTTATCAAAAATATGCTGATTCTGAATAGTTATGAAATATTCATGAAAGTCATTTAAGTTGAATCTGAAATTGTTTCCAATCACAGTGAAATCATCACTTCAGTTTAAGCAAATGATGCCAATATAAAATAGAGTTGCCATTATGCCCAGAGCGAGAGTCTCTGTGTAAAGTTATCTATATCTGTACCTTTCTCTATATCTATATCTATATTTATATCTGTGTATGTCTTTAAAAGTCACTTAACATACCATTCATTTGTCTTCTTATGTCACTCTTTCATGGCTTTCATCATTCTTTATCTTGTCATAGTAAAGACAGCTGCCAGACAGAGGCTGCAGAGAATGATTTTAGACTGCTTCTTAAACATGCAAAGTACTCAACACGTACTTCAAAGAATCTATTCCATTTGCCTGCATATTATCATCTGTAGCTCCCACTTGGTTTGTACAAAACCAGGTTCAGGTTTGTTAGCCCATGACTCAGCCTGTGATCTTCATGCTGTCCCTGCCTTACATTGACCTGAGATTTAACCATGTAGCACTTTTTCATCTGCACTTGACCTTCTCCCATTCTTCCTTGAGAAGCCAGCTCCTCTTTCATCTCCTTTCCCTACCACCCAGCTTTGATGAAGAGTCCCTTCAACATCCCACAATACCTGGTCTAATTTTCTATTAAAACCATTGTTCCATTTTTGTCTTCCTCGGTACATTAAAAATTCAACAAGGACAAGAATACGTTTTGTTACCTTTGTGCTTCAACATTTGGTATTTCATAGACAATGAATAAACATTTATTGAGTGAATGGATGGTAATCTTTGAAGAATTGTAGAGAAAATATCTTGTGCACTTTATGAATGCATCACCTGTCAATTAAAATATAGGAAAGGGTAGGATAGAAGGTAAGAGAAGGTGGGACATCTGGCAGGCAAAAAGAATACTGGGATAGAGTCAGGCATGAGAAGAATCTCTGGGAAAGATTTGAGGAGAACAGGTGCTTGGTACCTGAGCAAAGGTAACCAGCCATGTGGCAGAATGTAGATTAGTATAAATTTGCTATTTTAAATTATTAGCTAGTCAGAGAACAAGACTATCTAAATGATCTAGGTATTTGTAAATATATTTTGAGTTTGAGTCAAACTATTCTGGAGAACTTGGGGGTGGGAGGAAAATAGCCTGTTACAAAGAAGAATCTGAAAAGATGATGGAGTAAATTAATATAGGCTTTCTATATCTAATGTATGTTTGGTGCAATATAGTGGGGCTTTTTGATAATTACCAGCTTTAACAACTATTGTGTTTCTAGTTTTATTTTCTATAAAATTTTATGTGATGGATTTAATTTTCTGGATCTAGAATCTTTATTTTTCTTTTTTTGCCACAAAATGTTTGGTATTTATCTAGTTTGTTGTCCAAATGGGTAGTTGACTTTTTTTCTCTCCATAGGACTACATTTTCCCTAGTTGATTTGTTCATTACCAATGATAGATTTGGAGTGTTTCTACTATGGAGTTATTAACATAAACTGGCTTGAAAAGAAACTGGCTTTAGATTGCAACCAGGAGATAGTCTTTTGGGGTGTATGACTTTGAGAAAAATATCCTGTCTCCCTAAGTCTTGCTGTTTTCTCATGACAGCCATGACTGTTTCTCAGTGTTGTCAAGAGAAGCCTTAAGATAATTTGTGTGGAACTCTTGGCACCAATCCTAGCTCAATGTCCAATGATGCTAGCGCTTCAACAGCAGCAGTGGTAGGGAGATGAATATGTCCGAAGCTTCGGATGCTTCCGCTTTATGGATTCAGCTCTCTCTCCAAAGTCAGAGAGATAAGTGCATCCAATTTTGCTGGGCTTGCCACTCAGGGAAATCTTTCAGCCGACTTTATGGAACTCATTTTCCACTAAGAGAAAATGAGACCCAAGTTACACAGCAAATGCATCTGGCATGCCAGAGGCCCAGCAAGAATGCTGAAACTCAGCCTTTAGTGCTCCTGCATCAAAGGGTCAGGTTGTTTTCTGAAGACCACATGGTACTGCTGCTGACCACAGCTATCTCCATGATAGTCGTGATGGGAACTTGAGCTACATGAGCACAGTTTGAGGCCATCAACTTTTACACATGTGGTCTCATTCTCAGAGCAATCATGAGCACAGATACGGTTCCTTTCAGAAGATGAGTTTATGTTCTAAGTATCAGCTGGGTGGGATGTGCAAAGATGTGGATGAGAACTAGATGCACCTAACACAAATCTCTGTGCTTCAGCCCCACTGTCTCCTTGAGAAACTCCTTTAGATTACCACCACTCCACTCTCAGCAGAAGCCAGGAGAAGATTTCCAAATCTCCACTATCACTGTTGTCATAGTCACATTAGATCCCAAACTCTGCTTCTAATGTATGGTCTTCCTTCAGGCTCCTGAAGCATGTCCTAAGCCACTAGGCTTTTGTATTTGAAATTTTTGGAGTTTATTTTTAAAGTCCTCTTGGAAAAATACCCAAGTAAAATCCTGTTTTCTATTTGTAAGAAGGAATTTATTTTTGCCTGTATTCATTAGCTCTCTGATTCAGCACACAATGAGCTACAAAACATCAGGTTATTCAAAGATACTGTCCCATTGAAAGACATGAGCCATGTTGTCTTTTAGGAGACACACTGTCTAATGAAAGCCTCCAGCAATAAGCCATGTCATGGAATCAGAAGCTAAAACACTGACTATATATGCAATGCCTTTCTGAATCTTAAAATGTGACTGTGTAGGTCCCTAAGGTATTGTGATAAGTCCTGAAAATACATAGGTGAGAAGCAAAGGTCTTATTTAAGTAGACATTGGGAACCTGAGCAGGCTTCCCTGAGTCAATGACTTCCTAGTTATCCCTACAGTGAACTACCTGTTTAGCTGAACTTAACTCATTTACTGTGATGTAAGTACAGTCTAATCAAAGAGGCTCAGGTCCAAAGCCTCTTCTCCCTGTCTGTACTGCCAGTGCCCCATCATGCTAGCCTGGGAACTGAACTCGGGTCCTCATGCTTGCACAGCAAGCACTTTATGACTGATACATCTCCCAGACTTGGAAACAGAAGTTTCAAGCCATTATAAAGTGATATCTAAAGATATGGACTGTATAGGATATAGTTCAGATATATCTGACGTTTTCTCCAATGATTATGCAATGGGCAGGGCTGTCATCCTGATAACCCCAAAGTGTATTTAATGATAAGTAAAAGTGGAAATGCTTATTTCTTTGTATTTAGATTACTATTAATCAACCTCAGTGAGCAGGGCTGTTGAGGAAGGCTGGTGAATATTTAATGAGCAGAGCCATCACTGTTGTGAATTGGATTAATTCCATGGTTTGGTAAGAAAGCTACTTTGGATCATTAACAATAACACAATCATTCCAGGTCCCAATGCCTGGTATTGTATCTGGTATTGGTCAAGTAATGTAACATCAAGATCAGAGTGTGATTTCTAGAACCTACATCAGAAAACAGGCATGATGGCACAAGCTTGTAACTCAGAGCCAGGAAGACAGCAACAGTATACTTGAGTCTCAATGTCCTGCCAGTCCAGCCTACTTGACAAGTATCATGGCAGAAAGACACCCTGCTTCAGAGGAAAAGGCTGCCATTCCTGAGGATGGCACCCCAGGTTAACCTCCAGCCTGCATGTGTATGCACGCAACGTTGTGCATGGATATGTACACATTCAGACATACAGAGACACATACATACAAGGCTGGGGAGGGAGAAATGGAGAAAGAGATAGAGAGAGGGAGGGAAGGAGAGAGGGAGGGAGAGAAGATAGGAGAGAGGGATGGAGGGAGAGAGAGAGGGAATGATGGATAAGATAAAAAACATAAAGCTGGGTGGGCAAGGATCTGGGAAGAATTGGGGAAGAAAAAAACTTGGTAAATATATTTCATAAAAATTTTTCAATAAAAATGATGGATATAAACATAAGACTCAGGGCACATAGCATTCAAAAAGCAGTTCCCAAATTGCATTACTTGCATGCAAATGAAATGTATGGTATTGAGAGACTGAAGTTCAGAGTAATGCAGTGGGTGCATTCATTTGTTACCATTAAACCTGGTCACCTGTGTTCCAGCCTTAGCCCCACCCACAATTATTTCTTGAGTCTGTCAACACACAGGCTTGAAAGAAAAAAACAAAGCAACAACAAAAAGCCTGTTTCTGAATTAAGGAAACAGCTGGCCTGAGCTGTCACTATAAGAGAGCTGTACATGTCCATCAGCCAGCCTGAGAGTGCTCACCTTGTTCCCTGTCTGCCTCAACATACTTTCTGTGCCCCTCTCGAGGTAATTAAATCTCAGAGATAGCATCATTACATCCATATATATTTTAAATTTTTCCATTTCTTTACTTATTTATCATGTGCACATGTGTGTGCATGTGTGACTGTGTGTGTTGTACACATGAACATGCCTGAGCATGTATGTGTTAGGTTAAAGGACAACTGTCAGGGGCAGTTTGTTCATCTTTCAAAGAGATCAGTTATGTTTTCCTTTCTTGGAGGTCATATCACATGTATTCTATCGGATCCTGAGTAGTCATTAGCTGTTTAAGTCTTACTCTGTCTATGACTGGTGGGAGCCTCTTCTAACTGGTATCTGAATCCATTCATGTAAACCTTAAACCAGTAGTTGAATGGTGGGTGTGGATAGGTGAGGAATAATTGGGTTCCACAAGTGTTTGTTTGTTTTAAAACTGCATGTAAGTGTGTGTGTGTGTGTGTGTGTGTGTGTGTGTGTGTGTGTGTGTTATCCACCTGTGTGTATGTAGGTGCATGCATTGTGAGCATGCAGAAGCCAGAGAAGTTGAATATCCTAATTTCCTTTAAATGGGATCTCTCACTGAACCTAGACCTCTCCATTTCTTCTAGACTGGCTGACCAGAGATCCCCCAAAAGTCCCCAGTATCTTCCACTCAAAGGTCTAAGATTATAGGTATACATGATTCTCCCAGGTAGGGATCCACATTCAGATCTCAGTGTTTGTGCAGCATGTGTTCTCACTCCCTGGACTATCTCCCCAGCCTTGACTCAGAAATGTGAACATGGCCACTCAGTTTTATAGGTACATCACAAGAGTCTGTCATAAACAGAACTTGCTAAATACATGAAGTTCAGTTTTTTCCTCTTGCATTTTTCTGTCTCTCACCTTTGAAAATCTTCTCCCCTCTCTAGATCTCTCCAGCCAGTGCTAAAGAATTATGTCTCTCCCTTCACACCAAAGCCTGACTCTCAGAGCAGAACACAAGCCAGTTGAGTACTGGGAGGAGGGGAGGCATTAGGGAAGAATGAAGAGGCAATGATATTAGCTATTAGAAAAGCTTCCCAAGGATCTCAGCCAGGTCATGGTTGCAGGAACCAATGGTGTGGATTTCAGAGAAGAGTGTGTAAGGTCTGCTCTGATCTCCTGCTGTTTTAGAAAACCAGAGAAACATGGTTTTATTAGGTAGTCTCTATGAAGCAAAGTGCAGTGGTGTGGCTCCTGGCATCCTGAGGCTTTAGATTCTGGCTTCCATAGAAAGATTAGGGACCTTTCCAGCCATCAACTGTCCCAAGGTTTCCCTGGTGCATCCTGCCTCTTGGAAGAAACTGCTTTCTAGCTTTTGTGCATCAGAATGCTTGTAAAGTGTCTAGGGGTGGGGACCATAGCTCAGTTACTGCAACCTGTAGCATTCATCAAACACACACACACACACACACAGAGAGAGAGAGAGAGAGAGAGAGAGAGAGAGAGAGAGAGAGAGAGAGAGAGAGAGAGAGAGAGATCTTCTAAACTCTGTCATACCTGGATCCCTACTCCCAGGATTTCACAATAAACAGGTCTGTGATAGGTCTACACTCATCTACATTTTAAACAAAAGAATCCTGATTTAATCCAGACATTAATTAACATTAATTAGTATTTAGCCTGCATTATGAATGATCTTCTCTATTCTAGGAGATCTTTGAAGATGCTCAACACTGTCTTTTTCAATCAGTCTCTACCTTGGAATTTTAGACAGAGTGCCTTACTGAACCAAGAATACCAACTTGGGTAAATTGAGTGGCATGAAAGCCACAGGGATTCTCTTTGCTGCCACCCTGATGCTGTGGTTTTGAACATGTCCACCTTACCCCGTGCTCTATGTATGTGCTGAGGAATGAAATTCAAGACTATATGGCAAGCACTTTGCTGGATGAGATGTTACCTTCTCAGCCAGCACTTCATGGTTTTAAAGACGTTTTAAGTTCACAGAAACACTGAGCAAAAAGTATAGGACTGCCATGTACTCAGTACTTAGACATAATTTTCTCTGTTCCTACATCTTGCATTGGTGTGGTAAATCTGTTTGTCATAGTTGGAGGGCCACAATCTACTCAGTAATTTTAGCTAACATCCACAGTTTTCTTTAGGGTCTGCATTTCTAGCTTTAGTACTTTTCAATTTCGGAATACTTTCAAAAGTTGGTTCCCATTTAATCTCTCTGCTTTTCTGGACCTTGAATTGGGGTGGTTAGATTAAAGCAGTCAAGATCTCTGTGGAACTCTAAATACCCAGCAGTCTGCAGAGTGGCTGCCAATCATTGTCCCTTTGTCATCGCTCATGACTGACAGGACAAGGTTCTTATCAAAATCAATTTCAATGAGGCTCCTGGTTACTGTTTGTGAGATGTT